>NC_092354.1:74210759-74387269 GCF_963676685.1 Mytilus edulis | reverse complement strand
TCATCATTTGGAGAAATATTAGGACAAACAAACGAAGACATGTTAAGGGATTCTATTACTTTTAAAAAATAGGTGTCGTGATTGTTGAGCTATTAAATTGCTACTAAACATGAAATAGTCAAAAAGCATAGTCAAAATTGAAACAAAGTGAGACAAGGTGAAATGAAAACTCGTTATAGAACAAGGGCGATAACAAAGCAATTGAATTAGTCATCTTTGCATTAAATTTTAAAATTATCCATCACTCAAATTATTTCATTTCAATTTTTATAAACTCTAAAAGAGGGACGAAAGATACTAAAGGGACAGTCAAACTCATACATAAAAAATAAACTGACAAGGCCTGACTAAAAATGAAAAAGACAAATAGACAAACAATAAAACACATGACAACATAGAAAACTAAAGAATAAGCAACACGAACCCCACTAAAAACTAGGGTTAATCTAAGGTGCTCCGGAAGGTTAAGCAGATCCTGCTCTACATGTGGCACCCGTCGTGTTGCTTATGTTATAACAAATCCGGTAAATAGTCTCAATTCGGCAGGTCTAATATGCACAAACTTGCCACTATTTTAATATGCAAACACAGCCCTTTTATTTTCAATCGACTTTTAAACAATAACGAAATTGGTTCTGTATGTTTTGGTTCCTTTTTGTTTACTAATTTTGTTAAACATTGAGAATAACTACAGAAAGACAGGCTGGTTTCGTATGCTATAACACTGTGAAAAGGTATAACATAAATAAAGTAACAATTAAAACATATTAAAAACGTGAAATGTTGCATGAAAATACAACTGATTTCGATAGATGAATGAATATAATGTGGTTATTATAATTAATGTTTATAATATCAGCAGAAGGATTTAGACATCGTTAAAGGGAAGTAACACATAATAATCATTGCTACGTGTTGGTCAATCCCTATAAATAGTATTGCAAGCATTTGTAAAACTGACTGTTACTAAACGAATGTTGCTGTCACTTTTTACCTCCCTTTTTACCTAAATATACACATCAAAAGCTTGCTTGTGTAAAAGTAAAGCTACGCTTCAACATATAAAGTACCTAGCAAATGTCGTATTTCCTGTAAACATTGTTTGATTTAGGGAGCTACCATTTGATTTTTATGAGGGGGGGGGGGGGGGGGGGGGGCTAGGATGAAAAATTTTGTCCTGCATTTTTTTAAGCTGTAATCTCTGTCCTGCCTTTTTATTTTTCACTCTGTTCGGTCCTGCCTTTTTTTTAAAGTTTATCCTGACTTTTTTTTACCTAAATTGTCGTCCTGAGTTTTTTTTTTTTTGCAAGCGTCTCATCCTGCCTTTTTTTGTACTCAAAACTCCTGTCCTGCCTATTTTTTTCAAATTTCATCCAAGCCCCCCCCCCCCCCCCCCCCACCCATAAAAATCAAATGGTAGCTCCCTTACCATGATCAAGTTTTTTTAATTACCCTTTTAGGTATCAATGTTGCTTTAAAGAAATGATTTTTGTGCTTTTTCTCTCAGTCATATGTGACAGACCTTTATTTTTTGCATTTGAAGAATATTCAAATATTGTTATGCAATTTTTAAACACGAACAATTGATATTATGGATGAGATTAAACATTTCTTTTCCTTAAATGCACATTTCCTGCATTATTATGTATATAATAAACATATTTAAATATATATTAAAAATATAAGTAAGGACAGATAGGTATTGGAACACTTGACATACTGTAGGATCATAATTAAGGATTTGTGTAATGTTCTTAGAAAGTTATACATCATATCATTGCACTGTTGTTTTTTTTGGGATTGATTGTGCTTAATTGTATTTCTGGGTATGAGCTTTAACTTTTTAAGATGAGATTATGTTACATCGCTTTTGTGTTTTTTACGATTCTTTCTTTCTTTTTTTTTTTTGAGAAAGAAAGTTGTGAAGTAAATCTCAATGCAAATATAAACGACAAAAAGGGGCAATGACATTGGCAGTTAGATTAATTATCTCTTGTCAAGGTTTCTGTCCAGAAATATGTAACATAGGACAACTAGAAAACATAATTTGAATATTCCAAGGTTAATATCTGACATATATATTCATGTATTTTTTAATGTTCTTTTAATAGCTTCATCGCCTAATCAAAAAAGACAATCAAATCAAAACAGTAATAGACGATTCCAAGGTGAGTCTTTAATAGTAATGGTTTACTCCACATTATACAACTAATAATGTGATTATTATTGGGGAGAAAATAACAAACATACCCAACTCCAAGGAAACATTCAAAACGGAAAGTCCCTTATCAAATCATGCAAATTGAAAAATTAAAACCTCACACAAATCAAACGAAAGAAAAACAACTGTCATACTCCTGACTTGGTACAGACATTTCCTTTTGTAAACAGTTGACTTTATTTGAATAGTGTTTAATATTGCTTCAGTATAAAACGGAAGATGAAGACCTTTTATAGCATATCTATCTATAATGCTAATAAAAATACATGAACAGAATTTTGCAAGCATGACTGAAATGAGCCTCATTAATTGGTCATAACTAGTTATATTCTGGTATATGTATAATATAAGAGAGAACAAGATTGATTTAATGATTCAACAAGGCTGTTACTTGTAATGATATTACCAAGACATGTGTATGTTGATTAATAGTTTTTACCGAGGAATCTTTGATTTGAGAATGTTATCATGAGTCAGGTTGAGATAACATCTCTTACACAGCATTTCATCTTTATTTTTCCAATACAACTTGATCATGTTGATGAATACAAAGTTTAACTGTAAACTGGAAACTCTAACAAGATTCTTATTTTGCAGGTATCGATGTTGCTGGCATGTCTAGTAAAATGGTCAGAGGTATGTTGATGTCGATTATAATCCATCCCCTCACCAACAAACAAAAATCTATGTACAGTGAAACCTGTTTAAAACGAACCTCTTCGGGACTTAAAATTTGTTTCGGTTTCAGCCGATGTTCGGTTTTATCTGGTTCATAACGCAAATAATTTGATATGACGGTACTTAAGAACCTGTTTGGTTTAGACAGGTTTTCGGTTTATGCATGATTCGGTTTAGTCAGGTTACACTGTACTCAAAATTTAGCTCAAGACTTTGAAGTGATCATTGCTTTGTTAATTCAACCCCACACATACAATTATTCGTATAAGCCAGATGCATATTTAGCTTACATTTCCACATTATTATAACATGATTTTTTGTTCGATTAATCTAAATGTGATGTAATATTTATATGCTTAGAACTTGCTTACGTATTGTAATAGAAAGAAATATATAAATGCGGTTCCCTTTGTTTATTTAATAATATAATATATGAAATTGCTGCACTAACAAGTAAGTTATGTCCTTCTAAAAATCAAGGGTATATATTTATGTATTTGAGTACCTCATGCGTAGATAAACATGGTGTGATATTTCATTTTACAGATGTTCAGCCACCACAACAATCATCACAGTCCAATAACGGAATGCAAGGATTTGTTGGTAAGATATTATGCCTTTTATAGCTGACTATGCGGTATGGGCTTTGCTCATAGTTGAGGGCCGTACGGTTACCTATAGTTGTTAATTTCTGTGTCTTTTAATCTCTTGTGCAGAGTTGTCTCATTGGCAAACATACCACATCTTCTTTTTTATACTTTAAACCTTTTTTAGCTCAATTGCAATAAACTCTTTTTCATGAATTCTTGTTGAAGCATTCTCATTTCTTTTTTTTCTATCATAGTTGATGTATCCATGTACAGTAAATTCACTTACTACTGCGAGGTTTTTATTATTCCGATTACTGCGAATGGAATAGTGTCACAAAAATAGATTCGAGCTTTCTGATATATGATACACGTATTTGTATGAAGCTTTTTTCTGTAATCGTATTAACTATTCTGAAATTTTGTAAAATTATGAAACTACATTAATTGTAGATCCAGGAAAGTCACATTCCCGTCAAAATTAAATCGATCGTGAACCTTAGCTGATTTTAAGTGCTCACCAATGCATTTTTTTTATATTTTAAAAACAACGTGCACTTAAGTTTACCGTTGAAATAAAAAGTCAAATAACGGAATGAGAAGTGTCGTTGGTTAGACATCTCGTCCTGTAAAACAAAATGCAATTTTAACTGAAGTAAATTGTATTATTTACTTTGTTTCTAACAATTCATGTACTGCTGTTTGTTTCAGGGTCTTTATCAGCTGAACAGAGGAACGCTTTATTAGCTATGTTAGGTAAACTATTTTATTCTTTTATTAGAATTGATTTTAACCTGAACAATTCTGCAAACAAGTATCTTGATTAAACATATTTATTTCCGGGTTTATTTGATTGCTTAATGGTACATCCTTATTACTCGATTTATTTCACTTGACTGGGCGGAGTTTTACCGGTTCGCTCTTAGTAAACCAGTTCATCTATAGATATGTGTTATAGGATAAACTCATTAATGAAGTGTCCAGTCATTATTTATCAAAATTCCTTTGATGACACTAATAGGTGATTAGACATCAGTAATAATTATAACGGCAATCGTCCTTATCATACACATCTTCAAATAGACTATCCGTATGCATTTTTAAATGTAAGCTCCCCCGCTCAGTTGAAATAACATTGTTAATACCAATCATTAATTTATTAATGTATATATTTACTAAGCTTTATACTAGAAATCACGTTACACATAACATATACATTATTACCTTAACAAATTGAATAAATAGCATGATGTTTTATAATCGTATATTATTACAAAACAACCCGTTATCAAATAAAACTTGATTTTGTTATATCTATCTAATGCAGACCAATGTCGTAAATGTCAACTGCTAAATGACGAACTTCTCTTATACAAGTTAGAGGTTTTCAGTATTCATTCAAAAAAGTTATTATATAATAGCTATATGAAGGCAACAGTAGTAAACCGCTGTTCAAAAGACATACATCGATTGAGTGAAAAAAAATCCGGGTATATACCATATTAGTCATTCAAAAGCAACAACGAGCAAATCAACGCCACTTCCATTACTCTCCTATGTTAATGACAGTTGTTATCTAATACTAATATTGTACATGTTATAGGAGCACCACCAGCAACGACAACACCGAAACCAACACAACCACCAGCACCTACGCCAGACATGAGTGCTCTGAAGATGAAAATGATGCAAAGCTTACTTAGTAAGATTCTGTATTTTGTATTTGTTTCCTAGAATATATTTCTCTTTCCTTTATGAAAATGGAAAATAATGAATTCCTTTCACAGGCTAGTTCAACGTCATTAAACATGACAACTATCATACTAAGTTTTAAGGTAAATTCTAATTTTTTGTAACAAATGTAGGTGGTCTTTACAATAAAAAATTTTGTTAAAAAAAGTAAAATATGATATTCACCGCCACCCGGTTTTCTAGAGATTTGCTTATTTTCCTTTGGTTATAAATGTCGTCATATGTTTCAATACTTACTACATGTAATATCTTTATGTCATTATAAAGAGCACCAAATTGACAGTCGGGAACATATTTTGTTTTCCGTTGTGTGGCTTTGAATTCTATTACTTTGTATACTTATATTTCATTTAAGTCTAGTTTTCTATCGTCTTGTTCGTTTTTCTTTTTCTTTTAATGTCACACATGCTTTGACATTAAGTTTCTATGCAATAAACACAAAGGATATATACTTCTAAATTAAAATTTTCTCTTCATAAAATGTTACGACTTTGATTTGTCGTCATATTTGCTGTAACGTTTTGAGTTAAAAAAATGTTTTACAGTGAAAGTAAAGGGTATACATCCTTTTTTAATGTCTATGTTTCAGATAGTCGCAGATCTCCCATAGATCCAATGCAAGCAATGTTAGGTACTCGCTTTGCAACTATGCTTTATTTTAATGATGGATCATAAATTCCATCGTTTTGTTTTTGTTCCACATCTTAACATATCATTGAGTCGTAAACCATACTTTTCAGACATTTTCATGCTTGACGCAATGCTAATTTATAACATAATCAAGAAGGTGACGAATGTCAATAATGTTTTAATATGTTATCATTATATATTCGGAGCTTTTTCTATGTTTTATAATATAGCTAGTAACGTGCCAATTATATTTGCTTTAACATCAAAAGGTTTTTATGTATAAAAAGCCTAAATATGGAAATACATTATTTTAATGATGTATCGTAAATCCCAGCTTTATCTTTGTTGTTCCATATCTTAACCTTTTTTGAGTAGCACAGCGTACATTTACAACCATTTATTAATTGATCATATACAAGCTTGAAGCTGTGCTCATTTAAAAGAAAATCAAAATGGTGATAGATGTTATTGCTTAATATTTCATTTTATCACATATTTGTTACGAATACGTTGGGTTTTGCATATGCAATAACCTCAAAATTGCCCGGGGCAAAAAAGACGATATTGATATTGTGCCCTGATTCCAAATGACGTCACGTCATTGCGTCCTTAACGACACTTTTGTGATACAAAAATTAAAATTTTACCTGTTATGTTTTATTAAATTGTAATAATTGAACTTTGTGTCTCTATTCTGCAGAACTTGGATATGTGATAAATAGATTATAACATGTCTTTTCCATATTGGCCCTGGTATCATCCCTTGACCCATATCGGCCCTCGGCTAAAGCCTCGAGGCCGATACGGGAGTCTCGGGATGATACCAGGGCCAATATCGAAAAGGCCATGTTATAATCTATACATATTTCGCAGCTTTTGCATATGTTTTGTAATGCATGCAAAAATATGTCATTTATTATTGCCCTAACATCAAGAGTTTTTCCGTTTTGAATGCCTGAATATTGAAATATTTTATAATATAATCTCATCCTTTGTCGTAGAATGTACATGATTCTTTCCTAGATTTTTAAGTTATGGAGTGTCAAACTGCTTAATTCAGTTGTACTTTGTGCTAGAAAGATTATGAAATTTAATTGTGAAATGAGTCATAATAGATACTAAGCCTCAAATTCTTTACACTAGACAGGTAGCTCATTAGTCACTCACGAATAGAAGAAACGTTATACAAAAACAAATTTGGTATTAAATTTGGCAACATATAATTTCGACAAGTATGTACAAAAATTATGCCAGTTCAAGATGAATTTATGAAGAGTAAATTCATCGTTAACTGGCACAATTCTTGTACTTATGGTATAACTGCAGGACTATCTGTATTACTTTTTTGCCTTAACTGAAGGAAACAAAAATATATTATTTAAACAAAACTAATAAGTAATTTATTTTCATTTCAGCAGCAGCCATGGGTCAAGGTGGTAAGATATTGTTTCAATATTTGTTGATTGTTATTTCATTGGTTTATAATTTAATTTTAAATGTAACTTGTCCTCTGATTGCCTGAAGGTGTTTTTGCTATATGCGGGTTATTCAATGTGCACCACATTTCCTATGTTATTTCTTCATAGACAGAAACAATTGCAATCTTTCCTTAAATACTACGATTCAAACGTAATCAAAACAAGTAATATAATTATCTTAACATAACTTAACATAACAACATATGATTTCTTTTGTAGGAGGAGGAATGGGAAATATGGGCGGTATGAATGGTATGAATGGTATGGGCGGTATGGGCGGTATGGGTGGTATGGGCGGCATGGGCGGTATGGGCAATATGGACATGGCTGCACTGATGGGTAAGTTATACTAATATTTGTTGACTTATACTCATAGATTACCGTTGACTATCTCAAATAGATTGATGTTCTCGCTTGAGTCAGTACGGCGAAAGTGAGAAAACAATCGAGTTGAGGTGAGCAAAGATAAGCTGTTTATAGCTATTTTATATATGACGACGTTGTTATTTTCATTGGCAACGGCACGTGATACCTTATTTTCTCGCGACAATTTTGCATACCACTCTACTGTGCTGTAATAATGTAAATTATCTGTCGACAAATCTTTTATCTCTCGATTAATTGGAATTTGAAATAAAATAATACTATCAACCTTAAAAAAATCAGGGAAAACATATAGAATGAAAGAAATAAAGAAAAAAAGGACACATCTTATTATAACAAACAAAGGTGTCTACATATGAAGGATCGTTTTGTATTAAATAAAAAATACAAAATACATGTTATCAAACAAACAAAAGTATTTCTTTGAACTTATGGTGCCGTACTTCAATCGCGTGTTGTAAATTAAAATACAGTGTGTATCACTAGGAACGTAGTAGTTAGCAACAACTGCTTGGTTCGGAATAGGAATTGTGTAAACAGTTACGATGACATATGTGATGTATTTAACTGTATGCAGTAATACGTTAAAACAAGCCAGCGTATTGTTCTAGTAAAGTATGTGTTGTATCGCAACAACGTCTTTACGTCATGCTATGATTGCAATATCTTTGAACACAATACAGTTTGGAAGAAACTTTCCATTACATTTTTTTTATAATATTTCGATTTTATTTTACAGAGATGATGGGAGGAGGAACAACAGATCCTGGAGGTAGGTTTTTATAATACTAAATGCACTGTGGATTCATTTATTGTTGTGGGTACCAATTTTCGTGGATCAGTGAAAACTTGCATGTTCGTGAATATTTAATTTTGTGGTATTGACGAAATCTGCATATAAACTTATAGAAAATTTGTCATTCGTTGAACCTTTTAATTTTGTGGTTGAACTGTACCTACGAAATCCACGAAAGTTGGTAAACAACGAAAAATAATGAATCCACAGTAGTGTGTACATGCTCCTTTTACATGTGTACGTTTGTAGTTTTATCATTCACAATACCACATTGATCTCAGGTTAAGAGTTGTCTTTTTGGCAATCGTATTACATCTTCTGATTGTTACTCTAGATGATTTAGTTTTTGTTAATGGAAATGCAAGACATTTTATTTGTATATCATGCTTGTATATCTTCAAATAAAGTTGAATACGGGATTTTATGTAGATGTGACAATTAATAGTTTCAATTTAAAGAAGGTTTTATCTACATAGGAAAATGCCTGAACCAAGTCGGGAATATGACAGTTTAATGTGTTTGAGATTTTGGTTTTGCCATTTGATAAGGGATTTTCTTTTTTTTTTTAATTTTCCGCGGAGTTCAGTAATTTTGTGATTTTACTTTTGAATACAAAATGATACAGTATTTCATTGAAACATTTATAGAATGTTAACTTAAAATGTTCAATATGCATAATTAACATGTTTGAATAGAAAATTCTGGTCAAATTAACGCTAGGTAACATGGCGATGATGACACAGCTAATGGCTCCCATGATGAATGAAAACATGGCTGAACAAAAGGGTATGAGATTCATAGTCAAAACTGCTGTACATGATATTCACATTTGATAGCTTTTTTTTCAAACTAAGAAATGACAGACAATTCCCTAATATTGCTCTTTTTAACACAGTCTTATAATTAAGCACCTTTTCCCATTTTTTCTGTTGGTATTTGACTGTTTACTTAATCGTGTACTTAATAGCATCATTTTCCATTTTTTTCTGTTCGAATTTTATTATTTACCTAATCATGTTTACCTCCTTTGGTCATGTTTCAAAATATGTAGAAAAAATAATTTTACAAAATTGATTACACAAATAGAACATGTATAACTGCATAAAAAGAAAGATAACATCTTTATAATAATTCAGACCTATATGTTTAGTCAAGGGTAACAGATATTAAGTAAGAATTTTAAATAAATTATTTTGTTCCCCGCAAACGTCATGTACAGTATTTCAATAAAGCTAGCAGTATGTTGTCGATATATATTAAGTATATAGCTAATGATTTGCCTGCTATATAAAGTATACCCATATCAGCTTATCAAAAGTATATGGATGAAATGACTATTCTTCTGTTGGTGAATGCAAAACTTTGTTATTTGGATAGAGAGTTGTCTCATTGGCACTCACACCACATCTTCTTATATCTATAGAACCTATAATTCAGAATATTTAAAATATGTAATTTACTCTTCGGGAGAAATGCAAAGGGGACGGTGGTAGAAACAGTATTTCAATGTATTTTTTCATTTATCTAACTTGAAAATGTTTCAAAATTGAATATTGATTTTGTAGCAGAATTAATAGAGCAACTAAATTTTACTTTATATATGTCGTGTTTCTGAATTTTAATGAATGCATTTTATTGAATATGTCAAATAGGGAAAAATAATTACTTAAGATGACGCATGATTTTTTCTGTTTCGAACGATACAAATTTGGCTTGCATCAATCTATTTTCAGTTCAAATTGTATTTACTGGTGTATAGTATTTGGTATGTTTGTGGTATTGGATGATTATGAATTGTGAATTGTTATGTATGTTATATATAAGTGGAGATTTGTCAAGAAAAATGGACGAAAATAGAAAATTCAACTGACATCAAAGTCTCCTTCTATCTGTCATTTTTTGTTTCAGTCCGTCTGCTTTATCCTTCCATGTTTCGTAACACTTTGCGTATATGTGTCTATGTAAATGTTTTTAACATAAAAAAGAATGAATCAAAGCTGTCTTGAGATATTTACATATTTTCTGATGAAATTATACTACAAAAAAAAGATAAATAAATTTAATTTTTGTTAATAATCACCTTATATTTCTGTCAAATACAGATCTGAGAGTGACATAACATGTATTTGCAGCCAACGGCAAAATTAAGTTCGACAATTCTGCTTTAGTTTTTTACAATATTTGTACTGTATTGGTACTTATTTTTAATTCGTTGTTATGATCGTTAGTTTGGATGATCAATTAGTTACGTTATTATCCATAATAAAGTAGAGGAAAAGCACAGATATCATCGTAAATTAATGTAAAACCTGCTCTGCAGACAAAAAGATAATTGGAGTTTGACAGAATGAAGGATTTTATGATTTGGCCTTAGAAAATATGAATGATGTTGTTTTTATTTGGGTTCCAAAACTCGCCTTGGGGTATAAGCTGTTGCATGTCAAGGCCTACGATCGTGTATACCTGGTATGCTGTATTCATATCCTATAATTCAACAACATGTTCATATTGTCTTTTAATCTCAGAAATAGTCCGACTGAAGTAAATACACATCACGATATGATATTTCAATATAGTGCTACATCTTTTTTTTTTTTTTTTAGTGTCTAGTCACACAATTGTTATTTAAAATTAAAGATGCAGATGAGGTTAAGTTTACCATATCAATGATGAAATATTGATCCTTTCTTTGTAATGCACATAACTGTTAAATCCAAATATTTAAAGTAAACTATTTTGCTTAATTTTTATTCTTTTCAACCCCTCATTAGTCTATAGTGTGCAACATTAAACATTGTTTTCAGAACAAATGACAAGTACTAGGTTTGGTGGTAGAATGGGAAGTGCGGGTCTTGGTGGAAGAGGAAGAGGTTTTGGACGTGGTGGACGTGGAGGTGGAAGCGGAGGAAGAGGTGGACTCGGTGGTGCACTCGGAGGTGTACTCGGAGGTGAAAATTCCCAAAGAGGTAAATTTTATTTAAAAAAAAACTGACTGTAAAAGAGACACATTTTTAATTTCATTTTTAAAGTTTAAACCTTTATTACCGAGTTTTTGATGAGAGATCACTTATTACTTATGTAAATAATCTTTCTAAAGTATAGGATTATAGTGTATTTTTAAATTGTTTTTTTCTCTCTAAATCAAAAACAGTGCCAGTTTTCTTGAAAATGTGAATATATTTCAAAGAAAATTGAGAAAAAGTAATAATATTATATTCAGTTCCGTAACATAAGCTGGTACTTTAGACCTTAATGAAAAGAGTTGTATCAGAACTTGTATAATGGTTCAAAAACATTTCATGTATACATCCGCTCTCAAAAAGATATGTAGATTTAGTTGTCAACTGAGCAATTGAACAGTGATTAACGTTAACTTGCAAATATAAATTGCCAACCAAGAAAATTCAAATATAAATATAAAGTGGGAATATCTGGATTAGAAATAGACAGACACAATGAGTCAGCACCATCTGTTAACTGTCCGCAGTAAGACAAGTCATTAACTTTTTCATTCTGAATGCTTTCTAATCTGTGTCTTTGTCATATTTTTAATTTCACTGTATTAGATAGATATTGACCATAAAACATAGTATTTTATTTGACTTTGACGAATCCCAAAACGACTTGACATTGCTGCATATATCATTATGACGCCTACATGAATCTGCTGTGAAATGAAAACGACTTTTGAAATGACAACAACTACCTTTTGGAATATCTATCAGATTGTAAATGTGTGCAATTTGCATGTGTTTATATAGATAGACAATCGTACAAACCTTATACAAATTACAATGAATTAATAAAAAAAAAAAAGGTATACAATGTATTGCTTTTTTGCAAACAAGCTATACCGGAAAGTATCACAATTCTAAAGAAAAGTAAAGGTCAATTTGTTGCCAATGATTCTTATATTTGTTATAATAAAACCGATACACAGAAAGCTGACTAGACTGAATCCTGCATAAACCGAAAAACTGTATAGCCAAACATATTCTTAACCATCGTCATACCAATTGTATTTGCTTTGAACCTGATAAAAGCAAACAACGGCCAAAACCGAACAAATTCTTAAGACCCACATAGGTTCAGTTTAGACAGGTTTCACTGTATATACAATTTTAATAAACTATAATGATTGCAGATCCAATGATGCAAAGAATGTTACTCGAGAGACAGCTGAGAAGCAGTAAGTGGAAATTGAAAACACATATATAATATATTACACAACAAACACATATATAATATATTACACAACAAACACATATATAATATATTACACAACAAACACATATATAATATATTACACAAAACAATCTAAAATCGATTGATAACTGATTTATATAGGGTTATTTTCTGATGTTGTGTTAGTGTTTATTATCCATAATCTGCGAATTTCAAGTGCATGTATATCATTATATATAGTAAGAGAAACATTCTTAATTGAACCTGTATTCGAGTTTTTGGAATTGGTTGCTGTTTCCTTCAAAATGCAAATTATTCTTAACGGCAAGTGCAATATTAAAAACTTGTTTTATTCCGAAATATCCTAAGAGCAAAATATCAATGGGCCAAGGTATTCATAGAGAGGCTCGTCCTTCTTTTCTAAATAATCGGGAATTAGCTTAATGTTATAAATAGAAGTTCGGCGTTTTAATTATGAATTAGTATTACTACAAGATGATCTCAAGTTATAGATTACAGATTTTCATGTATTTGTTTTATTATGTTAACTTGTGGTCGTCTAAATCTGCAACAGGGAACATTTGCTCGAACCGAACAGCAATCTTAAAAGGGTCCCAAAAATAATTAGTGTAAAACCATTTAAACAGGAATACCAACGGTCTAACCTATATAAAAAGCGAGAAACGAAAAACACTTATGAACTCCATCTACAAACGACAATCAAGTCTTACGTATGATGTTGAGTGTTGCCTGTTTTGAGTTTGCCTTGAAGCTCGTTTTTTTTAATATACTTAAAAAAAAGTTAGTATATACGAAAAGCAAAAAAAATATGGAACACAGAACTCTCTGACCATGATAAGATCAATTATTATTTCTAAACGACACTTAAATGAACAATTGTGACTTTGTATTCAATTTTTTTATTTTGTTTTCTAATAACAAAATGTTTTCTATTGATTCAGAGAGACCTGGTTACGACCCTGGAGAAGGACCAGAAGCTAGTGGTAAAATATCCTATAAGATTTAAAATATTACAATTGTCGACCTTAATAAAAACATAAAAAAATAGAAAAATTAGACCGAAAGTATCTCAATAAATAGTTTTCAGTTGTATTAATAAAAAGCTGTGTTACAATTATAGAAGATCTATATTACAGCATATAGTTCTGCCCAAAGTAAAGATAATATCCATTATGGTTTCATGACATATTTCACTATATCTTGATATCAAATAAAGTAATTGAAATAATTTTAGATATCTTGTTTTCAGGATTATTGATGGCTGGTAGGTCTATTGGCATGTGCTTAATCGACGACAAAAGATAAATTCTATATTCAACGACAGTCAAAATTATCTAAACAGCTCATGCAAAGAAATAAAAAAAAAAATACTTGCTTTTTGTTTCTGTTTGAAAAATGTGCTGTTTATATTTCGTTTTAACAAAGTAATTACTTCTTTTGTCGTTTAAAAAAAAAATATATTTCATTGGTAATTTTGACTGTCGCCTTAAATTGCTCTTTTCACTGGCGTTTCAGCTAAAAATGGAAATATCTTTGATATTTAGGGATCGTTGGTTGCATGTTATTCTACTCAGAGAAATCAGAGTTAAATTAAACGTTAAAATTAAAAGTTGTCACAAACACATTTAAGTTCCTTCCCTGCGCTGCTGTTTTAAGCGTCAGTATGATTTCACTTACACTTAACACATGGCTGTACTTTTAGACATTGTTCGACTTTTTAGAAGATGAGTTTTTTTTCAAATTTAGTAATTAAAGATAAATATATGTTTTCTAACTCTTTAAAATTGTAATTTAATACATCTCTCTGATTTCTCATATCGCTGCATTTTCTGTTCTATTTTTTATTGGAGAGACAACTTTCAAGACGACTATTTTTAATTATATGCGCATGATTGATTCGAATCGCGGGACTTGCATGCACAGGGCGAATGCATTTGGAGCTCAAAATATTTCATTTACTGTTGATTCATAGTTTTTTGTTGATACCAATATTTGTGGAGTATATGGGTGCAGCACGAGCTAACATGTTGAGCGAAGTACTTTTAACTATATTATTGCGTGCAGACTTTGATAAGATAACAAATTATGTGTCCATGAAGATACAGTACCCTCCATCCATGAAAAATTGGTATCTACGAAAATAAAGAATCATCATTATACCATATATCATTTATAAAATCAGTGAATATATAAGTATAGCTATAAGACACATCATGTTGATCTACACATGTATGCATGTACACAAACACATACACCTATACACAAAGAAGATAGTCTATGGTGAGCAGCAAAACAATACGTTTTTTTAATTGTTTTAAGAATATAGAACATTTGGTATATGAAAGTTATATTGAATAATACAATTTGTTTATCAAGCAAAATCAAATTCAGACAGAACGAAAACCTTAACAAAAGACAAAACATTCAACAAAAAAACAAAAAATATAAAAACATTTAAAATTGCTTTAAAAAATATGCCAATTACTTTTGTGCTGCATCAATTTTGCAAATATAAATTATTCGCATGTAAAATCAGAATTACCAATAAGTACACATTCACGGAAAAGTATTGATAACTACCTAAATAAATTGTATACCAAGTGATTGCGCGAAGTTTACATATTGAAAATGTTTATTTGTAATTATCATAAACTTAATTGTACTGTTTGGTCATTTCAGCAATGATGGGTCAAGGTGGAGCAGGTGAGCTATTCTATGTAAACAATTATAAGGGGGAGGTTTAGCTAGCTATATTATCAAGTTTAACCACTCATTTTGTTTTCTCCCAGAAAATGCCGGGGCATAATTTGACAGTTGTGTTTTTACCCTTTCCTGTTAGTCGCCTTTAGTGGTTTTGACTGAGTTAGTCTACAAAGATGAACATGTTTCATATTCATATAGTATCAACATATTTTTGACCGTCTAAAAACCTTTCATGACATGTGCACAGAGTTGAAGTTGGTCGGCGGCAAAAATATCTTGTCATACGATTATTCCCTCTGATAGGTGAGACACATCAGAGCAGCTTTGTTATAAAATATAGTTACATTATTGGTCTATGTATTCTAAAATTTTTAATCTACTGATTGGTTTCAAATTACTAATTTGTTAACCACTGTTGCTATCACGTGATGATTAAACATTATTCAACTTTATTGATCAGGTATGGGCGGAGGCCAAGGCGGCGGTAATGAAATGTCAAATCTGATGTCGGCAATGTCTGGAATGGGTGGCGGTATGGGAGCAGGAGGTGGCATGAGTGACATGGCTTCCTTGATGGCCGCTATGAGTGGCGGAGGAGGAACTGGAGCAGGAACTGGTCAAATGAGTCCAATGGACATGATGAATCTAATGAATGCAATGGAAACAACAGGAAGCAGCGGAAATAGTAAAAATTCTTCTACAGGTATGAAAACACTTATCATACATACTAGAATTAAAATTTTGTATTTGAGCCAGACGTGTGTGTCATCTTCAAAAGATTGCATTTCTTATTCATAATGCTATTATCGTTTGGAAGTTTGATATTAAAATTTTCAAAGAGAATGACAAAACTATAAACAAATGTAAATGATGAATGAATTAAAAAACTATAATCCAAATTTTGGTACACTATAAATTTAAAACGTATTTTCTGATTATTTTATGTCCTTTTGTTTGTCTTGATCTTATGAATTAAGCTCTAACCTACTTATCGCGGATTTTGTCTGCTCCATCTAAAATCACGTAAAAGAGTACGCATAGAAATAATATAACATATTACATATTTTTTGAGTTATGCCTGTTAATAGCAGCACATATTATATTTGATTTTACTAATCTAAAACTGTTATCGAGCACATGCACTTAAACTGAAATAACGTTTTTTCACGTTTGTGTTATTGTAGAGGCAACTGGGAGCGCTACAGGAGCAGCTGACGCTGGTTTTGGTACTTGCTTCATTTTAATCACATTCACAATACACACATACACACATATACACATATACAGTCATTTCTTATTTGAATTATTTCAAATTATAATAGCATTCATTATACTGTATAACTGAATGACTGGTTTAGTATAAAATTGAGAATGGACATGGGGAATGTGTCAAAGAGAAAACAACCCGACCAAAGAGCAGATGACATTAGTGTAGGAATATGTTTGGTCAGTCAATCAAGTTAATTAATACTTTTTGTTTCATAACATCCTTATTGTGGATTTATTTTGTTTAATGTTGAAGCGTACTGCGAAAGCGATTTCTAATCTGCATTGCGGCTGCTATGTGTTGCATTGTGATTCTCTTGTGATTCTTTTGTTTAAAACATGTTTGTTAATAAAGTCATGATAATACAACAAAGGATGATCAGGTATTGTCATTTGTTCTCGACATCTTTTAAACTGAATTTTTAATTTATGAGCAAATTGATAAAGAATTTAAACGGCACAAATTGAAAAGCACAGATTACGCATACATTGTAGTTATATCGAATAGCACAAAAAGGTAATAAAACATTGCTTCATTAAAGTTCAAATAAATTTAAACAAAACTAAAGTAAAGCACAATAATAAATTAAGCAACACTTAATTTAAACAAAAGTTAATATCAAAACACAAAATAAAATTTAAAAAAGCATACTGCCACTTGAGCATTTCAGTTTAAATTATGTCCTCTTTAACTACAAAAGAATATGATGAACATCTGATCTAAATGCAGAGCAATAGCATTCTGATTCACTTCTATACTGTGTAAGGTTCTTCAATTGTAAGGAAAAAACGACCTAATATCTAATATGTATTTAGTGTTCAATAATTGATAGTCTTTCGGGAATTAAAAAAAAAGTAATGGTGAAGGGTTCCGTGTACGCACGAGCGTATAAAAATAAATAAATAAATGAACACTCAAACAAATTACTTTGCCTTATAAATGTTTCAATGTTTGAATCGAAAACAATTACTTGTAAACACAGCAGAAGAGTATAATGGGGCAGCTAAAGACATATAAACTGAAACCCCACCAGAACCATCTCCGCAGACTGGTTGTTCTTCCTTCAAAAGTACATAATATTCATAAAGGTTAACGCATAGCTTCTTAAATATCAATATAATTTGTTCTGTTACAGATATGGCCTCGTTTTTAGGAAATGGTGCAGGAATGGGAAGCGCAGGTGGAATGGGGAGTGGTATGGGAAGTGAGTGAATAATATTTTTCGAGTTATTTAGAGCGGAAGTGGTATGGGAAGCGAGCTTCTTTTTACAATATTTTTAGAGACGATTGTCAAAAGCCAGAGGTTAAGAGTGGTTCTCCTCTATATTCATTATACAAATTCAAAATAAACATTTTGCAAACATATTTAACAGAAGACAAGACAATATAAACATAACAGGACATAAAGATGTATTACTAGATTTATTTCACTTGACTGGGCGGGTCTTCAGAAGAGAGTATTGGGATAAACTCATCAATGAAGTGTCCAGTTATTCGTCCCATATCATACACTCAGTTCTGTTGAATATGCGTGTGGTGACACAGATAAGTGATTAGAATTCAATATTAATTATAACGACAATCATCCTTATTACACATATCTTCAAATAGACTGTCCTTATGCAAATTAAAACATAAGCTCCGCCCGATCATTTTAAATAATATTGGTAATACACTTCACACTTATCAACCCCTTCACACATTATTACTCAGACGCACAATACTTACAACCGTTATAAATTTATTAATATGATTTCATGATTGAAAAAAAAACGATTACAAATACAAGTAACCAATACGCGTCGTGCAAAAGTTAACCTTCATAGCATGATGGAATGTTATATCAATGATGACTTGTGCTTCAACAGAAAAAAATAGATCTTGATAGAAAATGTGCTTCTGTCAACACTTTTATACAATAACAATTCAGAGAAAAAGAATATATATTAAATATGTTTTAATGCAAATTGTATTTTAGCTAGCTATTCGTATTACTTGATTTATTTCACTTGACTGGGCGGGGTTTAGTCGGTCTGCGTATTTTTAAGACCAGTCCATCTAAAGAAAGGTGTTTCGGGATAAACTCATTAATAAAGTGTCGTCACAAAGCATACACTCAGTCCAATTGTATATCGTTTAGGTGACAATTATTGGTGATTAGAAATCAACAATAATTATAACGGCCATCTTCCTTATCCACACACATCTTCAAATAGACTGTCCTTATGCAAATTGAATTGTAAAATCCGCCCGATCAGTAGAAATGACATAGGTAATAGTTTATCTTCAAGATAATTTTTCGAATTATTTGTTCTTCAGTGTTAGAATCATACTGTTTAAAAAAAAACGATTTTACCGATTGTTTTTGTGATCAATTTAATTGTTAATAAGTGATTTTCACATATTGCAGGTATGGAGATGCAGATGATGGCAGGTGAGATATAAATAAATTTGAGAACTTTTGTGCAATATTTATCAAAAATGGACTTTTGACGATATCAATACGTTATATATAGACCTGTTCAAATTATATTGACCGAGGACGAAGTATAATATATCAGTTCTATATATTACGTATTGACTTAGTGCCAGTTCTTGATTTATATATAATATATATGTAGTTCATAGCATAGTTTTGTAAACCAAATTGACTCCATGTTACTATTTTTGGAAACGAAATTGACGCTGTGTAACTATTTTTGGAAATTGTATTGACGCCATGTTACTATTTTTGGAAATGAAATTGACGCTGTGTAACTATTTTTGGAAATTGTATTGACGCCATGATACTATTTTTGGAAATAAAATTTACGCTGTGTAACTATTTTTGGAAATTGTATTGACGCCATGATACTATTTTTGGAAATAAAATTTACGCTGTGTAACTATTTTTGAAAATTGTATTGACTCCATGTGACTATTTTTGGAAACGAAATTGACGCTGTATAACTATTTTTGGAAATTGTATTGACGCCATGTTACTATTTTTTGGAAATGAAATTGACGCTGTGTAACTATTTTTGGAAATTGTATTGACGCCATGTTACTATTTTGGGAAATAAAATTGACGCCGTGTAGTCAATATCATTTCTAATTACATAACATTATTAATTTAATGATAAAAAAAAAAATTAACATTGTTTAATGTATGCGTCCGCAGTGGCTTTTTTCGGGGTTGCATTAAACAGGACCACTGAACATCAAACATTTGGTTGGCTAATGATCTGAAATAGAACCAAGCAATAATATTCATGACAAAAAGGCAAATGATTTAAACAAGGGCTATAGACTTTAAAAGTAGGTTGTAATATATCATATAAAAAAAATTAATACATTATGGAAGACAATGTTTTACTTCTTGATGTATTCTTTGGTGTTTTTTCTATTGCTGTTTCAATATGAAATATCCCACACTGCTTTGAGTTTAGGAGATACGTCAAATCAAACTGTACTAAAGTTCTATTTTATTATTGCAGCATTAATGGGCGGTGGAGCAGAACCTCCAGGTAAGAACATTTACTCTTTCTCTATCATGGGTCTTATTTTCATTGTAGCTCTTTTAATATGAGACTACACATTTTCATTCTAGCTTTAGTAATCGCAAAGTTTTCATCATGTGGTTGTGTTGAATACTGTGAAAAGAATACAACTGAAGAGATGAGATAGCAACTATTTTTTTTTTATATGAGGCTATATATTTTGATTGTTGCTTCTTTAATTGGAAAGTTTCCATCATGCGGTTGTGTTGAATACTGTGGAAAAAAACAACTGAAGAGGGAAAAATATTTTTTTCTCTCTATTTTTCTTCTCCTTATTACTGCTGTTGCTTCACTGTGCTATTCTCACTCATGTGTAATTTTATCGATACTAGTCGTATTACTTCATGTTATGACTTTTACGTGTTTACCACGTGTTCACCTATACAAAGTTTGTTATGCCCCATTTATGGGCATTATGTTTCTGGTCTGTGCGTCCGTTCGTTCGTCCGTCGTCCGTCTGTCCCGCTTCAAGTTAAAGTTTTGGTTGAAGTTTTTGGTAGAGGTAGTTTTTGATGAAGTTAAAGTCCAATCAACTTGAAACTTAGTACACATGTTTCCTATGATATGATTTTAATGTCAAATTAGAGATTTCCCCCTATTTTCACTGAACATAGAAAATGATAGTATGGATGGGGCACATGTGTACTGGGGACACATTCTTGTTTTATAGAAATGAGCAATTATGTTACCAGGTTCAAATAAAGACCTTTGAAAACATGTTCTTTTAACTATGTGCATATATAACTTCTGTATTCAAAAAACAACACTGTGTTTACCAATATAATATACATTCCAGATACGCCAGTTCAAAGAGGTATACCAATATATATATATATGTGTAATAACCATATATAACATTTATACTACTATGTTAACAGGGTTAACTTTCGTTTACCGAGATAACACTTTTCATTGCTTTACAATTTGTAATAGTCAGATTCAAGTCTTTTCATTGGTTAAATATTTTTAATAGTCAGATTCATCAATGATGTAAGCATTATATGTCAAAGATAATTAAAATAATCTTGTTTACTAAGAAGCTTAAAAAACATACATGACAATGGGTTGATACAAACGCTTATGATTGTGAAGTGTTATGTCCCTTGACCGAAGTCTGTCCCATTACTATACATTAAATTCAAAGTGAATGTTATTTCTTTATTTGCAATATACATTAATGTATTTTTTTCATAACATTTCGAAATGAAACAAGTGATACACAAATCGATGTTTTAATTTCATTTATGTTTAAGGAATTAAATATAGACTTATTTATACTTTTCATGTATGACAGAAAATGAATTTTTAGTTGGCAAATGTTTTTTTGTTCAAGTAAAAACAGTGGAATTGTTATGATTTTAGTAGTATGAACAATGGTATACCTTTAAAGTAAAAATTAGCTGTTATTATTTGTAAAAAATTAGGATGTTTTATAAAATTTAGGTTTGCAAGGACGAGGTAGGTCGTCATAGATACGGTAGAAATAATACTACTAAAATATAAGAAATACAACAACTTTTCGTATTCAAATATAAAGTCGATATCATTTTGTTTTGACCTGTTTTATATTCTACTTAAAAAAAACTTGATAAAAAACCTTCCATATATATAGAAAGCTGGAAAGAAAGAAACAATGTAGTATTAATGAATAAAAATCTATAAATATGCAAATGTAAAGCAGAAAATAGAACCAAGGTTGTATAAATGAACAAATATCAATAAATGTACATATGTTGAGTAGGAAAGAGAAACAATGTTGTATAAATAAACACATATCAATAGATATACATATGTAAAGCTGGAAAGAGAAACAATGTTGTATAAATGAACGCATATTGATAAATATATTTATGTAAAGCTAGAAAAAGAACAATGTTATATAAATAAACAAATGTAAAAAATATATAAACGTACGTTCTTCAATGAGGTGTATCATTACCTAAATTTTTATCTTCTGGATGAAGAATGTGATCTTTAAATTCAATTTTTATTGTAATAGGAACTTTCAATCTGAGAAAATAGCAATAATTTTATGTTTTATAAATTGTCCGTTTTCGAAATTCATCTCAAATAATTCTAAACACAAGTCAATGTAGATTTGTTTTTTCTTCGTGAATTTGTAAATGGTTTAATAAGAGTGTATAATAAGTAAATAGTTTCAATCACATGATGTTCCAATTGTTTTATAGGAATGATGGGTGGTAGAAGAGGTAAACAAATAGTCCATTTCTCTTTTCAACTTACGTGTGTACTTTTTGTTATACATGAGTTTTTTCTTCCATTTCGAACAGTGTTTTTATGGTCTCTAAGGTTTATTACTTTTGAACAATTGGAATTAACCGTTACGATATAGCCAATAATGTTTGAAATGGCATTAACACTACCAATTAATCTATCATTTTCAAATATAGTTATCGTAAGAAAGAGTTCTATAAAGGATAAATATGTTCACTGGGGGGTGTCTATCTTTGACATTGATAGACTAAAAGGTCAAAACTGCATCTGCAATCAGGAAATAACTCTTATATATAAAAAAGGACACACGTTGACAGTTAGAGATATGAATGCAAATTGTCTTTCTCTTAAATTGGAATTCCTAACATTCTGGCAAACTATAATATGGTGCATTCGAATATTGCGTGTTCCGGAGTTAATTCAGTTGTAATCTCTTGCATTTAAGTTAACATGGAGCCTTAAATCCTCATAGTAAAAAACGAAACATATTAGCATGTTCAATTCTTCAGTGGTTAACTTATATTACCTAACAGTTGATCACAAAATAACGTAACCGAAAAATATATGCCTTTATTACATAAAACTTGAAAAATTAAGATGAGATTGCAAAGTAGGATTGAAGCAACACATATTAACCAAGTGTAATAAAAAAGATTGTTCACTCAGGTAATTTCTAGCACGTTCCATTCAATCTTAAATGTAAAAAACATGTTTTATCCAAAAACTAGACAAAAAAATAGCAAACCAAAAATGTGCTTTTTTTAATTTTGTTTCCACCTTGAGACTTTTTTCCAACAAGCAACTTTTTATAATTTTTCAATATTTTAGTTTTTAATCTACTTAAACTAACTTATACTTTACAATACATGCTGCGTTATTCGACGGTCTTCTAAAAAATGGATACTTATACAAAAATTATGATCTTATGTATACAAATATGTCACGTTTTACATGCCATTTTTTCGTTGTAATCACGAAGACGCATAGTACGATTTAAATTAGAAGTCAATGCATTGAATTATGATCTATTGCAAATGGAAAATGAACCAACATCGTTGTTTAAGTTAACTTCAATTGTTTTGTATTATTATCCTCTACAAGCACACGGAAGTATAACCTTCAACATTGAGCATATAAAAATATTATATGAAATATACGTAAAAAATCCAAAATACAGAAGACGCAAATAACATGCTGTGATATATATAATGAACTTTTCTTTGCCTCGAAGTGGTATCATGGGTATCAGTAATTGATCGTTTGATAGAAACAATTGGTTATTTCAAAAGTGTTTTTGTCTGTAATCTAGATGTTATATTTTGTTTTTGTTTTTGTCATTGTTTTTTTGCCGTTTGAAAAATTCCTGATTTCTCTTTATATGAGTATATAATTTTCGACTACACGCGACAATTGTTTTCCAGGATCTATATTACTAACTTGTACTTTTCCTCTAACGAGTTAATAATCTGTGTAAATGTTTGTCATTTAATCCTGAGTTAATTAATTATAACTTATATCAATTAATTAACTTATTATCCAAGTCGTTTCTAATCTTCTAATCTACTGTTTTTGTCTGTAAAATAACCGTCCACGTAGTATATTTAACCTTATTATGTTAAATAGAGAGAACATATTGGTAGAAGTCTAAACATACTTTACTAAATACTTTGAATTATGGACTTCAATTACATGTAGTTTCTTATTAAAAAAGATAATGTTTTCTCATATCAAATCAAGTTCTAGACATTTTGTTATTTAATATTAATAGTTTTCTTTTGATGTTATAACTATCTTTCGTTAATTTAAACCATGCTAACTATCAAACTCAAACATAAAGAAACATCATTTCACTTAAGGTCTCAACATTTTAAATTGATTGCAAAAGTTAAGATAAATGTCAATAAAAGTTAAAAAGAATTATATATTAGTGTGTTATACGCCGTTTAAGAATCTAATGAATCCTGGGTAATATTTTCAAAAGTGTACACCAAAACGTCGTGATTGGTTAAAGATGTCATACACAATTGAAATTTAACCAATGACGTGACGTTATTTTCATTTTGGGGTACGAACAATGAAATTACCCATGATTCTTTATATTCTGAAATGGTCAACTGAATGACGATTAAGTGCTTTTCAAACTATAGGGATGGGCCTATTTGGTTTGAAAAAGAGGAGTGCAGGCCATGGACCCAATCCTTGGCATCGGCAAAGTCAAGGTAAATTGAACTGTGTATAACCATATAATATTCACTCTCGTATATATACATGTATTCATACAAACTATAATTTGTCAAATAGGTCATGGTTAATTGATCTGTGTGTAACCATACAATATTCGCTCTCGTATATATACATGTATTCATATAAACTATAATTTGTCATATAAAACTTTATGTGTTGATGGAAAGGGAGACAATATTTTTTTTGTAATGGTTAACCTTGTTTATTTGATTTGATATTGACGTTTGGATGGTTATGTTCAACATGTTTTAAGCAATGTTACATATTGCATACACACAAGTTTTGAGGAAAATTGGACAAACCCTGAAGTTTGTGTGAATAAATAAAGAGAAAAGCTTAAATGTATTGAATAAAACACGTGAAACTTTTTAGTATGTCAAATCTAAGCTTTATTGCACACTATTTTCATAAACACATTATATTAGAGATTTCTATTTTTTCAAATTTTGTATTTGATAATATCTCGCTACTTACGAAAGTGCAAAATTACAAGTAATACTTCAAATTCGTGATTAAAGATTTACGTGGTTTTGTTTTAATGCGGCAAATTGAACTAAAAGTAATACATGTAATATTTCATTTAGTCTTCTATCTAAATCAATGGATTTCCAGAGGGAATTAAATCCGGTTCAAATTATATTTTTATAAATTGGAGGAAGGGAAATATTAAGCCTTAGCCTTTTATCTATAAGATGTACGGCAACGTTTCATTATAGTGTGTAAAAACATATATCAGTATGTAGATATTAGCTATTTAGTACATTGTTACTGCATTTATATGTCTTGCTTGAAACTAATTAAAATATTTTTTTGTAATAATATGTATCCTGTATATTCTGTGTTTAAATGTATATGGTTTTAATTTTAAAATAATTTTTTTTTCCATATTCCTTTGTATTCCCTTGTAGTGTTTTGTTTCATTTAGTCCTATATATAATGCACACTGTTTTCTTATTCACAATCGGCTGAATATGCTGCTATCTGTGTAGTTATATGATCAATGTGTAGTTTTTGATAAGAGTGTGAGGTCTATACATGTGTAGTTTTTGATAAAAGTGTGATGTCTATACATGTGTAGTTTTTGATAAAAGTGTGATGTCTATACATGTGTAGTTAGCGTTTCCGTAGCATTTCTCATTTTCCGTATTCCCTTCGTATATATAAGTATGTCACGTCATCAGTGTACTATCCTTTGTTTCCTACTGTGGATTCATTAATATTCGTTGGATAGCAATGTTCGTGGGTTTCGTGGGAAAAGGGGAACCCCGAATTCAATGTTTAACGAATGACATATTTTCAATAGGCCTTGTATACAGAGACTGGCAAAACGATAAAATCAAATATCCACGAATATGCAAGTTTTCAGCCTTCCATAAAAATTGATACCCACGAAAATGAATGAATCCACAGTATTCCAATATATGTTACAAAATTTAATCCTGGTATCTACTATGAGTTCACTTACGTGGAATAATATATGTTTCCCCGGTCACCAATTTTCGTCGATGGTTTGAATATCGTGTTTCGTGAAAATTTTATTTCGTTGTTTTGCCAATGTCTGAGCTTATAGAAACTCACTAAATCGAAATTGTGGTTCACATAAACCCACCAAAATCCACAAAAAATGGGAACCATCGAATATTGATGAATCCAAATTTATAAACCTCCTAGAAAACATTTTCACATTAAACATGCGCTGTCCCAATGTGAACAAACATTATAAACAGTAAACCTGTTTATATGTATATTTCATTAAATAAGCTCGTTACTTGTGAAACTTTACGGACGGTCCTTGAAAATATATGAATATGTAGTATAGACGTTTTCACTGCTGAAGAGTATTTGGAATAATGTACACTGATTAAAGAAAACCTACTTTACTTTACACAGGTCGAAGAACATCACCAGCTGCAACATCTCGAATGCCCAACAAGAAACCATCAATGCCTACCAATAACAATGCAGCAATGGGATCACAAGTTATTCCTGATTGGTTACTGAAGAAATTATTGATGAACGATCCTAGTCCTCCAAATAGACAAAGAAAATCAGTGTCAACTCCAGCACCGCCATTACAACCACCAACACCCCTTCCAACAACTTCAGCATTTGGTAAGGATAGCACTTACATAATCATGTAATAATGTCAATACTATTATTTAAGGAAAGGGAGACGGTTTGGTACCATTAAAACGTTTAATCTCGCTGCAAATGTTTTCATCTGTCCTAAGTCAGGAATCGGATCTTTCTTTTTTTCGAGAGGCGACTTTCCTGTTATGGAACTTGCGCCCTGATGTACAGTAGTTGTCGTCTGTTTATGTAATTCGTACGTTTTTCTCGTCTCTTGTTTTTATATAGATTAGACCATTGGTTTTCCCGTTTGAATGGTTTAACACTAGTAATTGTTTGGGCCCTGTATAGCTTGCTGTGCGGTGTGAGCCAATGCTCCGTGTTGAAGACCGTACCTTGATCTATAATGGTTTACTTTTACAAATTGTTACTTGAATGGAGAGTTGTCTCATTGGCACTCATACCACATCTCCATGTATCTAACTAATAATGTAAATAGACTGTTTTTGTTTTAGGGAAAACTGGTATACATGGGGTTGAGATTGTATGATATCTATAAAAATATATAAGGCAAGCTACCATTACTAGAGCAAGCACCTCTGATCCTTTGTATACTTTGGGTTTTTCCCTTTTGTCTAATTTGGATATATAATGTTTGACTTTGTGCCTGTGTAACATTTGATAACCTTTGATTATGTCCTAAAATGAGAGGGATGATTAATTAAATAAATGGAGCAGGAACTTATAACACATTTAGTTCACATGATTTCACTGACAATTTCTCATCGGTTAATTCAACATCTGAATTCTTTGAAGTTTAATAGGTTGCATTGCTCATACCGATATTCAATTAACTTTTGATATAAAAAATGTAATTTTTTGCTTCTATTGAAAATATTTAAAATTATTTTATCAGAATAAACATTTTATTCAAAGTCTTACATGCAAGATGCAAGACGAAAAATGTAGAATAGTTTTGGTAGGAAATTACAGTACATACAGTAAATCACTGTGTAAGAATGCAACTTGTCCTGGAACCGCTGGGTTAAGGTCACTGATTTAATGTAAATGTTGTTAATCCATATACACTTGTTTGTTTATTTTATGTGTTTATGTATATTTGTATATGTACGGATATTTTGGTGTATACCAGTATAAGTGTTCTTGTACGATTGGTATGTACTAGTATCATTGTATTAATGAACAGTGATTCATCATGCTTAATTTACCGATCTTATAATATATAACTTAGTATGCTTATATATTTTTATTTTGCTTGAGCATTGTGCTCCAATATAAATATATATAAAAACCTTTTTTCAAATTTGTAAACATTCTCAACTAAGTAAATTTCAATATATGTTTCACAATGCATAACAAATGCATTTTCGTCAGTCGGTACCGTCGTAAAGTAATACAAACACTGAGCATCTGCATGAGTTTTTCTTTTATTAAATATGTTTACATGACCGCTTTTATAGTGACAACCAAATTATGAAAATCAAATATAAATTTGAAAATATAAACATCGACGAAACAGTTGTCCAATAAAAGATGAACAGTTGTATTGCGAATATATATTTTAATGATCATGTATTGAAGAGTAAGATTGAACAGATAATTTCGTTTATATTTCAGACGCCTTTTCGAAAACGGCAGCTGCACACTCTGGCGGTAGTAAATTTACTTTCCAAAGCCCTGGTACTGGTACTAGTAGTACTGGGTTGATAGGAATGACTGGCACTGGACTGACTGGCGCAGGATTGACTGGCACAGGAAATAGTGCGTCCGCTCTGGGTGGCATGGGTGGAATGATGTCTCCAGGCTTAGCGATGGCACAAGCAAATCCCATATCTAGTAATATGACTCCAGTTCAAATAGGTAAGAAACTTTATGTCATCAAAGTATTCGTTTTTTTGCGGTAGACATACTGGTTTTTTTTTCTTTTTTGTTTCTTTATTGATGTTATCAAAAATGTATCGAATGATAGTTACCCTAATATTGTGAAATACTGGAGTTATTTTAAAACGACAGTTCTTAATGTATGAAATACGTCAACGTAAAATAACTCAAAATGTCGAACTCCAAGAAAAATTCTAAACAGAAAGTCCTCAAACAAAAGACAAAAAAGAAGCACAAACACATCAAAAAAACAAATAATAACTGTCACACTCCTGGGTACAGGCATTTTGTGATGTGGAAAATGGTGGATTGAACCTGGTTTTTAGCTAGCTTAACCTCTTACTTATAAAACAGTTGCATAACATTTCATTATATTGACAGCGATGTGTTAACAAAACAAACAGATATAATATGTAAACATGTGAAAAAAAACCAGATATAGCAGTCAACATTGAATTATTATCTTAAACACTGAAATAGACATGTCAACAAAGCATCAACCGTCAAACACATCACATAAAAATTATCAGCTCATCCTTCATTTTACATTTTTTGTTTGTTTTACAATTTACAGTTATCCCTAAATTTAAAGTAAAAATGTGGTACGTCCTTTAACAACAAAACATATTAATTGGATTCTACTTTGTTCATTGTATATGGCTTTGTCATTCGAACTGAGTATCTACCCCTAAAATAAATTCATTAATATTTAATCTAAAAAATATAATGTCGGGAAACACCATGGTTTGAGTGTGATAAGTAAAATCTACACTTATAACATATCATAAACTTAAAATGATTATTCCTATTTATTTTTTTCCTTCAGAAACCATGTTTACAGCAATAGGAATGATTCCTGACCAAATACGTAAGTTTAGTTAAGTTCTTGTGTTTATTCCTCCTGAGACTGTGAACAACCTTATTTTTCGGATGCAATTTTCTATACCACACTTATGACTTTCGCACAGCGGTATACTACTATTGTCTTGATTTAGCAATACGTGTCTGTGGTTTGCTTACCAAAGAGAAAACTCAAGTTAGTTATATTCATGACGAGTTCTAAATATCTAGCTATTTTTTTTTTATTCGCAAAAGTTCTTTAATAAATCCTAAATAAATAGCACCATCTTTATATCATGTGTATTATAAGTATAAAATGACAAAGGAATTTATTAAACTTGTTCTAGAAAATGAATCAAAATATTGTTGTATATACAACTGTGGTAAACATGTAGCAGTCAAGTACATTGAGCAAAAAGGACATGCTACAACAAAGATAAAATTTCTAAAGGAAGTTCGCTTGTCATGTTTTGGGATTTTTGTCAGATTTTCGGAATCCTCTGGTTTTATCTATTTGAAAACCTTATAAAATTTGCTCACTGACCATCCATTTTTCTGTTTATAAATCTTTTACATGTATAATGATAAGCCATCTGTAAAAGTCTTATAAAATTTTAATTATTTTTTACTAGTTTTTGAGAACTTAAACTTGTCAATGAAAAAGCTATGAAAAGTCAAAAGAGAATATTTTCCACCCAAAATTTCAATGGCTAATATCTCGAATACAAGCACATTGACCTATATACGTTTTTGTTCTTTTGATTCCTTTATTAATCCCATATCAATATAAACTAGTGTTTTGAAAAGTTAATTATTTTGAAACTGAGAAGCGAACTCCCTTAATGTCAATATTTTATATCTTATTTAAGGTTTATCTTGTAATAATTACTTTCATGATAGAACGTGTGAACAATATAATACATGTATTCACAAAATTGTATGAACATGTAATTGTATAATACAATAATTACACTAAACATACAATATTACAGGTGATATAAGCGGCGGAGTTCATGGATTAGCAAGTAAGTAGTACCTGTATGGTCAGCTTGAACTATTGAATCTATTTTCAATAAAAACAAAATTCAATGATACTATCATCAACCCGGATTATAAACATACTCTGTTGCGAGGGTAAAAATATAAAATTATAGATTCAAAATCGAATACTTGCGAAAATCAATCAGTTTAAATTTTCAGTCTTGATTTCCGTAATAGGATAAATAGATTTGAACATCAGTATCCTACTGGAGCTGGCATGTCAGTTAACTGCTAGTAGTCTGTTGTTATTTATGTATTATTGTCATTTTGTTTATTTTCTTTGGTTACATCTTCTGACATCAGACTCGGACTTCTCTTGAACTGCATTTTAATGTGCGTAGTGTTATGCGTTTACTTTTCTACATTGGTTAGAGGTATAGGGGGAGGGTTGAGATCTCACAAACATGTTTAACCCCGCCGCATTTTTGCGCCTGTCCCAAGTAAGGAGCCTCTGGCCTTTGTTAGTCTTGTATTATTTTAATTTTAGTTTCTTGTGTACAATTTGGAAATTAGTATGGCGTTCATTATCACTGGACTAGTATATATTTGTTTAGGGGCCAGCTGAAGGACGCCTCCGGGTGCGGGAATTTCACGCTACATTGAAGACCTGTTTGTGACCCTCTGCTGTTGCTTTTTTATTTGGTCGGGTTGTTGTCTCTTTGACACATTCCCCATTTCCATTCTCAATTTTATTGTTGACTCTTACTATCCGCATGTTTATATTTTTGGTTAGTTATGCATATGATAGAACTAATGTTCACAACGTATTATAACATGTCTTATTTTCTCTTGCAGCAATGTTACCAGAAGATATTAAAAGTAAGATTGATATTAGTTTAGATTTTAATAGTTTACTGCTGTTTTCAAAATAGCAATCATCGAAATACTTTCAAAACATTAATAGTATACAACTAACATTTTAAAACACGTTCTAGTAATCAATACATTAAACAAATCAAATGATCAATATTGTTGTTTGTACATTTTAAAAGAACTATCATTTTTGTTTTTGGATTTGAATGCGTTAAATGGACAGATCATATATTTGTTCATGAACCATATTGTTATAAATTGACTGTCATACTAATCGTGCAAAACGGTTCCTAGGGTTATAATGTGGAGCGTTAGATGCCCGCTTTGACCTCATTATTGTAAATAGTTATCAAAGGTACCAGGATTATAATTTAGTACGCCAGACGCGCGTTTCGTCTACATAAGACTCATCAGTGACGCTCATATCAAAATAGTTATAAAGCCAAACAAGTACAAAGTTGAAGAGCATTGAGGACCCTGTTATACTGTAAGTGTGTGTATATTTTTTTATAAAAAAAAACCTAATACAGTGGTTTTTTTTTCTTTCTTTTGTAGTAAGAGCAATTCAGATGAGAGCAAGTAAGTAGAGTTAATTGTATTTGAGATAATGCTATTTAATACAATTTATGGAAATAATATGTTTTTTTTTATTTTGTTACAATGTATCTAACTTAATTTAGAATTGGAGAATTAAACTGAATACTAATACCTATTTATTTTGTCGAAATTAAAATGTTATACATATCGGACCTAGACAGATACAAATGCGAGGTTTAATGCGTTATAATGTTACTCTCTCAATTAAATATGGAGTTATTATGGTTTTTACTGTTAAAAGAATCATTTTTTGTGGACCGAATCGGTCAATCAAATGATTTATATTTGTTTCACTTGCAATGTTGAAATGCTTTTCCTTTTAATACTTGAGCAGGCATCATTCATGCATAGTCCATCTCTAATTAAGTAGTTCACCTGAAGGGCACATGGATACTGATTTAATGAGGTCGAACTATTAACTTGCAAGTGAATAATTCATCATCAAAATTGAACAATATTTACTATTTCACTTCCATTAATGGTTGTACATAAACACTGTTTTCTATATATCTCGTAGGTAGCAGCTAGTGCACTTTTAAAGGACATACATTTAGTTATTTTTTTGAAAAACTTGTACTTTTTTGTAAGGTCGTAAACTTATATTGTTAACGTCAGCACAAGGTGTATTCCGTCAGTTAATGTTTACTGCAAGTATATATGTACTTATACAGACAATGGAATTTGACTACAAAAATATAAAAATAAAATAATTTTAGCTTATTATATGGTTTGGTGGTTTAAGAAAACATATGATAATCTATATATAATGATAATTAATTAGGCGATTTAACATATATGTTGAATTGACATTAAGATACACATGTAAAACATATATTTCTTTTTTAAGTGGGTTCAACACCTGATCAAATAGCTGACATATTAGGCGACGTGATGCAGGCAAGAAGTAAGTAAAGTAATATATCTAATTAATTATAAGAGATGTGGTATAGTTCAAACCGAAATAAGAAGTCAGAAAGTCTTTTTAACACACACTTTCAAAAAATGTGTTGATCGGTAGATACCAGAGGCAAAAGACCTCAACAATATTTCGATTGATTATGAAGTGAATATACTAGATATATCCGCAACAATTATTATGTTATGTCAGCAAAGGAGTGCACGAGTGTTTCCGATTTAATCAGGAAAAAAGAAACGAAACTGTTTCCAGGGTTTGCAATGAACACCATGTAAACATGCATGCATAATTATACAAGTGATTTATCAAATGAGCATTTTTTAGTCGGCTTCTGGCCTTTATTAGTCTTGGTTGATTTTAACTTTAGTTTCTTTTATATATTTCGGAGTGTAGTATGACGCCGTTATCACTGAACTACTGTACATTTCTGTTTCGGGGCCAGCTGAAGCACGCTTCCGGGTGCGGGATTTTCTCGCTGCACTGAAGACCCATTTGTGGCCTTAAGCTGTTATCTGCTCTTTTGTCGGGTTGTTATCTCTTTGACACATTCCAAATTTCCATTCTTCAAAACAATTAATATATACTGTATAAATAGATGTATCTGAAGTAGTTAATATAATTGTGAAGATTGTATTGGGTGGTTGACATAAATAAACTGTAGCATTCCATTCATATTATAACTTGTAATTATCTTCTTGCAGGGGCTAGAATGATGCCAAGTGAGTATTTGATCAAATATAAGAGATTTCCCGCCACAGTAAGATAAGAAAAAATGATTTGTGAAATCATGAAGTTGTGAGGAAGATACATGCATATCATGACAAAAGTTCCAATATAAAGATGGAACGTTTATGTCATTATCATCGTGATAATTAGGGAAAAGAGAGCAATGACTATATTAATGATATGTACTCACATATAAACATGATATCTCCATTTTCCTTCGGAACTCCGGAATCATTTCAATACGTCATTATACAAACACACGCACACCCAGTGTTGAAATACGATTACGATTTCATAGCATATATACATTTCCAACGTTATGTCAGCAAGATATGGTCTTCAAATCTTCGTACGCACAATGATTCATATTACTTTTACTGTGCATAAATTGCAATCTGCCTTTAAAGTTTTAGTTAAAACACTATTTTATTTGTCAAAAGTGCACGAAATACAATTATACAATAGAAATACTTGGATTTGGAAACAAGAAAAAACTTACATAAATCCGTTCTGAAGATGGGTATCATTACGCCCTAACTTTAAAAAAGGTTTTCAAAATACAATGTGGAAGGAAATGTTGTCATATCAATTAAACCAATGAATGGACACGGAATATATATTCTAATATTAATGTAAAAATCTTAATACTTTAAAGAGCTGGTTCAAGCTAGATTTTTGTCCTTTTTTAAAAAAATTGTATCATAATAACAATTGATTGTTTTCTGTTTCAGTGGGTGTGGTAGGCTGATTCTGAAGAAACCCGAAATACTTAAGATAATCTATGATAAAATTACATTGAAATAAAGAACTTAGAAAGAAAACAAAGCTACTTAATGAGTGGCGATATCAATGTTAAGTTTTATACATATTCATATTTCTTTCAGGTCATTTTCGTAATATAATTATTCTTTTATCGACATTTAAATATAATGAATTGCTTGTTTAACATTTGTTTAATGATATGTTGTTCATATTTTATTTTCGTTATACATATATAAAAGTTAAACTTGTTTTTTTTTAACTAAGCTATGTCGGGATAATTGAGGTGTAATGCCCTAAAAAAAAGAGTACAAATAATAAAAATACCAGACTTTTAATCTGTTGCGTAATAAATATTAGTTCAATGTAAGACATTTATTAATATGTGCCTGTTGAAACTGGAGAATACAAGGTTTACAAATCTCTTCCACAGTTTCGGATGAAATGCAAACATGTTGATGTTTTCTCACATCATAGACATAGAAAAAAAATCGTTTCTGTTTTGTGAAATAATGTACCAAATGAATGTGATGATAGTCTTTTTAGTATAATTTGATGTAACATTTTCGTTGTTGTGGTCAATTGTCATTTATTTATAAGTGGACACACACTGTTATGACGAATAAAGTATTTGTCTCTATTCAATGGTTTTGTTTCTTTGTTTTTGTGAACAAAAGTATAGCAGCAATATCTGATTTATTTTCATCTTTTGATTATTTAATGTTGTAAAAAAACGCATGTATCAAAGCAGAATGCGTTATTTATAGATAGGTCTATGTAGTCAAAGACACTATCATAAATTTAGTCAAATACGCACAGTAGCATTCCCATGTAGATAATACTGTCTCGTTTAACCCAGTCTGGCGAACTTTGGGCAGACATGTTATTCTTTACTCACGACTGACAATATGCCATGGTAAAATAAGGCAAATGTCAAAAAGACGAACTTGACGAACAGCAGTCTATAAAAACATAACATAGAAACTGAAGACTGATAAACACCACCGTTACTAAACACGTGAGTTGTGGCAGGTGCTGGAAGAACATGTCCTGCTCCACCTGTGCCACCTGTTGTGTTGCTTATGTATGATGATGACGTCTCAAGGTTGTTGTGATACATTAAGGTGGTACCCAACACTTTCACTAAAATTAATTTGGCTCGTTTAATTTTCATAAAAAGTATTTTCTTTGACACTTTAACAAAAATATAAAAATTTGAAAAATTTTGAACCAACCGTTTTGTCAGAAAAGTTACACTGGTTATATAGCAATTTGACAAACACCAATTTTGATCATTGAGAAGCTTAATATTCCTTTTACAACACACTGTAATTAAAACGTTTAGCTGACTTTACAGAGTTATCTCCCTGTAGTGTTAGGTACCACCTTAAGGATCAAAATGACAAAGGGAGATCATTAATGTGTGTGATCATGTAGAACAAATATTAACCAATCTAAGAGGGGTGAAGGGAGCTACATCATCAATGTGTATGATCATGTAAAACAAATATTAACCAATCTAAGAGGGGTGAAGGGAGATACATCATTAATGTGTATGATCATGTAAAACAAATATTAACCAATCTAAGAGGGGTGAAGGGAGAGACATCATTAATATGTATGATCATGTAAAACAAATATTAACCAATCTAAGAAGGGTGTAAATTTATTGGGGTATAAAAGCGTTGACCGAAGTACATTTTGTATGAAGCGCGAAAGCGCTTCATACTAAAAATGTGCGCACGGTCAACGCTTTTACAACCCTATAAAATTACAAAAAAAAAAGCATTCAATACGATAATTACATTTTTTAAATAGAACCATGAAAACACGCCTTTATCAAGTTTTTATTTTATTTACCTGTGCTCTTTATTGTGGGACCTCGTGTCATCATGAATGATAAGTTGATTGACAATTGATTAAGGAATATCACGAGATTGCGAGTTAGCCAATCAGAATAACGTATCTTAATGAAACATACATCTAATGTAATTATTATTGTATTCAACTATTTTTTACATTGTCCTGCACTGTGTCGGAAATAATATAATTTTAATCATTCCGTGAGTAACTACCTTTTATTAGCTATCAATATATTTAATAGGCATTTCTATTCGATTAAAAAGTCCGTACCATAATTGCATAAGATTACTCTTTTACCAAATACTTCAATTACAACAAAATGCAGAATGGCTTACAATATATCCATGCACGATACAACCAGCCTTTTAAACACAATGTTTATTACAATGCTGAACCGTATCTAGAAAATAACAGAAGAGTCGATATGTACAACTTTCGAAATCTTGCTAAAATTAATGAAGAACACTAATGTTCACCATTTTTGTTTTTATGCCCCACCTACGATAGTAGAGGGGCATTATGTTTTCTGGTCTGTGCCTCTGTTCGTGCGTCCGTCCGTCTTTGCCTCCGTTCGTCCGTCCGGTTAAAGTTTTTGGTCGAGGTAGTTTTTGATGAAGCTGAAGTCCAATCAACTTGAAACTTAATACACATGTTCCCCATGATATGATCTTTCTAATTTTAATGCCAAATTATAGTTTTGACCCCAATTTCATGGTCCACTGAACATAGAAAATGATAGTGCAAAGTTCAGGTTAAAGTTTTTGGTCAAGGTAGTTTTTGATGAAGTTAAAGTTACATCAACTTGAAACTTAGTACACATGTTCCCTATGATATGATCTTTCTAATTTTAATTCCAAATTAAAGTTTTGACCCCAATTTCACGGCCCACTGAACATAGAAAATGATAGTGGGAGTGGTGCATCCGTGTTCTATGGACACATTCTTGTTTTAAGATTGATGTAGCATGGGTATTAGTAGATCCATTCAGTTTCTTAATTTTGATTTGTATAAACAACCACACACCATTAATCCATTTGGAAAGATTATATGTGTCTTCTCTCACTCGTTTCATCTATGAACTGTTTTCAAATATTTGGTATTAGCGAAATAAAATAAACACGAATCAATAAACAATAGACTAAAGATATCTTGAATACTCACCATATATAATCACATAAGCGAAATCCTGTGGATAATAACATACGACACACATCAAAACTATACCCGATATTGCATATGTGAAAAACAATACTGCCCAATAGCAAATAAATTGTTACAGCAAATATGTAATAAAGATGTTGTTACGTTGGGGGGGGGGGGGGGGGGGGGAATAGCAATAGACAATTCGCCTAAAGGTACACTAGCAACACAGAATAAATTTGACACAAAAGGAAAAAGAAATATATCATATGGAAACATATCAAATGAACCATTGAACAAGGCGACTTTCAGAATAAAATGCAGATTTGTTTGTTCTTAAGTAAACATTAATATTTTGGCGAATCCGTCTTAAACTTGAGGAGATCTGTAATTTGTTAGACAAACTTTCATCTCGGACAAAGCCGTTTTTCTCCATGACATTTATAACGTATGTTAATGGTTGATTGTTAATATGTTGAAGGCCACCTTGGCCTGGTATAGCCCAACTTAAAATTATCCCTTCTTTTGCATGCCTGAATATGTTATCCAAAAAGACACACTCAAAATCCTTCGGAATATGTTCCGCAACTTCTAACGAAATGATCCAGTCATAAAGCGGAACTCCGTACTGCGGTATTGTAAGGTCTAAAAACTTGACATTACCGTTGCTATTGTCCTCCGAATATGGAGCACCATCATAAGCGTCATACAATTCAACCTGTTTTAATTTCGTTATTTCTCTTTTATATGCTCCAGGCCCATCTCCAAAACTAGCGACAGTTTTACCTTTAAATAGCAATGACAGATGAGGAATTAATGACTTGTCCGTCAAATGCTGACCTCCCATTTCGGTGCTGGCACTTTTACAGTATCCACCATGTTTATTTGTGAGACTTTTTGACATCTGAAAATAGACATATGGTATTGAACAATTTTTGAGATGTGTCCAACAAGGGTTAAAGCGGCGATTTTTTTTTTTTTTTTTTTTTTTTTAAGTTTAACTATAACGTCGATCATTATCGTTCATAATGAATTTGGACACATCAAATTGACTTAGTTTTAAGTCTAGAAAAAATAAATTGTAAATATTATTTTTTTGGTTTTACCCATTGTTGAAGGTTGAACTATGACATATAATTGTAACTAAATCTGTTGTGGAGGGCTGTCTCATTATCGACCATCCAACATCTTTTAATTAGTATATTATGTCCACGGGGCAGTCTATTAAAAATGACTGAATCAGAAATTATCCTATATTAACCAACGAAACGATTGGAAAACTATTGTCCTATTACTGGCATAAACAAGTTCTGAAGATAATGGTTGCGAGACAGTATATATTCTTATATCTAAATAATAAAATGTTTGTATATTGACAACTGCTATACATATAAGAAATTTGGCTAGGTATAAAACCAGGTTTAAACAATTTTCTATAGAAAATTCTTATACCCAGATAGAAATAAGACTTTTGTGTTTTACTCGTTTTGTTGGCGGGTAACATAGGATTTTGTTAGTATTTAAGGACATCCCTTTTGTAAATAATCTTGGAGTTGGTTGATGTTGGTTGATGTTGTTTAACCTTGGAACGGTCATTGCTACTCTATGTGTTAATGTCTTAACAGTCTTTATTCAACTTTGAACGACCCGGATGAAGGTAAATTCAGAAAAATGCTTCCGACGCATCCGGATGAAGGTAAATTCAGAAAAATGCTTCCGACGCATGAAATTTATATCGTGCTGTTTTTTTTTTTTTTCTTTTTTGGATTTTAGATAACAAAATTGAAATTGTTTTTTTATAATTTGCATGCGTCCTAACGGTTGTTGCCTTAACACTTTTAAATTTTATTTTAAGCTATTTTTAGATTTTACATCGCCATATACTAGAAATGCCTCAATTTCCAAAACAATCTACGAAATATCACATTTTTTTTACTCTGAATATGCTAGATACGGTTATATTTAACTGGTATTTGAATTGATGTTTGTAACAAGCATCATTCGTCCTTCGAAACTTCGAAACAAAATGTTAAAGCTTGAGTATAGCTAAATTTTTGGGCTAACTGGCCCAAAAAGGGCATTTTGGGCATATTTTGGATACTTGTTAAAAAGATCAACAAAAAGGACATGAAATCTCTTAAAGTACTATGATTTTTTAAATGTTTTGAATATTTCCATAAAGGTTTACATGTGTACTTAAAGTTTTATGATTTTTGAGCTGGGGTCTCTTACACCGTTACCATTGCAACGGAATACAAAATGGGTTATTTTCATATATTTTTCACAATAACCTAGTATGTATTTTATCATGAAAACTTACTTATCTTCTGGCACTATCTTATGATATTTGGCATGAAGGTGTATTATAATTAAGGATCAAAGTCAAAATATTTGATTTGTTCCCCCTTTTTTTACTGGAGCACTCATTTTTCTCTACCTTGAAGAAGTTTTTTAATACTTGACACACAATGTCAGCACCTAAATTTGATGTGTTGTGTACCATGGATAATGACCTTGATATTTGACCTTTTAGGTCAAATAAAAGGTCAAGGTAAAATAGGTAATTCTATATGTCAGCCTAAAACAAAACATTCTGTCTTGTAAATATGAAAGAGAAGTGTACTGACTGCTTATGAAACAACTATCCACCACAGTTAAAATGTAGTGGTAGTAAGCAATTTATAGTCCACAGAGCAGGCAAGACCTGTGCAGTATAACTAAGGGTTTTCCCAGGGGTCATGTCCCGCTCCCTCGTAAAATGACGTTGCTATTTCGATTTTTTCTTTTAAAAAAGTTCAGAACCCCATCCGTAACACATTTTTAATCTTAATTGCCTTTCTAGTTCATCACGGGGGTCTTGCCCTGCCCCCTACATACAAGTAATGGCTAAATAGCTTGAAATATGTTCATATATCTACCTTAAATCATATATATATTTTCAATCAGACCTAGTAAACCAATGATGTTTTTGCTGGATTTCGCGCCTCTTATAGACACTGTTCAGATGCCCACCTATAAGCTATATACTTTAATGAATATATCATGACTAGACCAATTAAGTGTACCATATAGTATGTTCCTCATGTCCTTGTCCCTCGCTTCATAAATTGTCAAATTAATTGGAAACAGTGCATATTTCCACTCACGCACCATATAATTTTATTGCAGTTGCAGTCTTTTTTTTTACAAGAGTAACTTCAACAAGGGAGACATAAGTTTTGATTCACTAAAACAGTTCTAACGAGTTGTAGTGAATTAAAAAAAAAAAACTAAATATTTGTAATAATATTATAATTGCACATTCATGATGACCGTCAGAATTGTGAGATTAATGAAAGCAAATTTAATTTATACTGTAACAGAATATTGTACAAAAATGAAAATAAAACTATGGTTATGTAACAGCCCGGGCCATATAGAGCTAACTGCATGGTGTCGGGTTTCCTAGTCCGTTGCAGATCGTGTAGTAACCTATGGGTGTACAATTTTGGCTGGTTAATTTCTGAGATGAAATGTCGTATCCTTGACATATACCAAATATCTATTCTTGTTGCCCCCCTCAGCATCACATTGCCTCTGGGGATATAAATGCTGTTCGTTCGTGTGTCCGGGTATCGGTTCTTATGTCCGATCATCGGTTCGTATTGTAAAGTATCTAGTATGATTAATCGTTATCTAATTTTGATAACAATTATGCCATTACTTTCTAAAGATAAACGGTAAACGGTTAAGGCTGAAGATGAGCCCAGTTCAAACATTTAGAAGATGGGTGGGGGGGGGGGGGTGAGGGGACATTGATAATCGGTTGTTTTATTCATATTGAAGGTCTCTATAGTCAGTTTGTTAGATTTACCAAATATAAACTAAGAAAACCACGAAGACTTGATAAATAAAGTCTGTGTTTTGAATGACCCAAGAAAGTAATAAAATGTCTTGGAAAAATGAAAAAAGAACTTATTATAATACCACATCTTCTTACTCTTATATTGTAAGCTTGTTATACGACTGCAAATTATTTTTCGGGATTGTATAATAGTATGATATCGTCGTCTGCGTCTGTGTCGACGTCCGAAAACACATTAGTTTCCGGGCAATAACTTTAGTTTAAGTGAATGGATCTCTATATTTTTTTTTAAAAAGGTTCAATACCACAAAAGAAAGGTTGGGATCGATTTATAAAGTATTTTCCAAAGTTTGCCTCAGACATTATCTCTTAACCATAAGAAAAAAGCTTAACATTAACAAGCTCTGTCCAAACTTCATAAAATCTTAGTTTTGACAAAGTTATTGGTTTCTGAAAAAAAAGAACTAAATCTCGACGTCGCTGCCACCAACGAAAGAATATAGGATCGTTATCTCTCACTTTTGCAACATAAATAGTGCAGTATCGATATAAATTATCAGCATGACAAGATGTAAAAACAATTCAATGGCTAAACTTCCCAGTTTACTTCCTATTGGTGTTATTGTCCTTCAATGGTGATTTTAAACATTTATTTGCGTGTTTGCGTATTATTTTGAAATAGGATAAACTGTAATAGTTTAATATATAGGTGTATAGAAACTATAGGGGCAAAAAGCAAAGGACTACAAAAACTCTGCATGGCTAAAATCATCAGACGACTTATAGCCTTATAATGAAGATTTTTACCTTTTTTTTTATTTTTGCCTAATATCTTGAAAACTTAAATCTAAAGATGCCAACTTTAAAAAGCAAGACAAATTTGTTTTATAATTATTTCATAAAAAGAAACATTTAAATACATGAGATGGTTTTATAATGATGAGTTTTATAGCGCTAACCCTCTCATTTTGGTGACAGTCTCATTAAATTCCGTTATATTTACATTGATGCGTTAACTAAACAGACACAATAAATAAAATAGTCAAAATATGGGTACATCAGTCATCATCGTATAACAATTTTAAAAGGAACCATTTAACAGAACACAAAAACATCTATCTCCAAACACAATCATTGATTTGTGTGTCTGACGTCAGAAAATTTTATACGTCACATAGATTTGTCGTTCAATGTGCATACACACAATTTTAAAATTTACATATGCAATGTTAGCATACAGGGTTAAAAAATCAATAAGATGTAAGAATAAATTTCAGAAATAAACCGAGATTTAAACTAGTCCAAAATTTATAAGAATCCACAAATAGTTAATTCCACTACGTGATTGAATGATTTTGACGTTTTTGGTTCAACGTATTTTGTAATTCATAATAGAAATATATCATAATGACATAAAATAAAACAATAAATTGGTCAATTTCATCGAAAAATACTGCCCCAAACATGGGAAAACTGTTTCCCGGTACATTACAGCATCTCAAAGCTGAAAGACATGGGAACCAGATGAAATATTTTTAATATGAACTTCTTTCATAATGTTGTTCAAGCACACAAAGTTTCAATCGAATCTTATGACCCCCCTTGTGGACTGTTTTGCATGGTTTTATGGGAGACTGGGTGTTAATTAGGTAAATCATAGCCGAAATGTGAAAGACAAAAATGTTAAAAAAAACCGCTACAGTTAAACAGCTTCATTACCAAAAAGACAAAAATACCGAATAGGAATCCCTCCACTGTCAACTTTACATGGAAGAGTTATCAAATGTCTTTTATGTTAACACCATGATTAAATTGAAAGAATAATTTTAATTACTACTTTATTCTATACTGTCGTTGACAGTTTTTAATGCCAAAAGGAGCATTTACTTAAATTGAGGAGATATGCAGTACATGCGCAAATAACACGCTATATATTTCATTCGTCCGAAATGCGTTTCTTAATTTACCTTCATCAGGAACTCTTAAATTTGAATATTTGAAAGCCAATGATTTATCAGGACCGAACACGTTGAAGTGCTAAAACCAAAACGTTACATTAACTCACTCGAAAATCAAAGTAAAATTTACCAATTATGATATAACTATGCAAGGAGCGGATATGTTCTTTATTTAGAAAGTTACAGATAGAGTGTCTTTGAAAATTTTGAGGATTTTTTATACCAAACATTAGTCAAATTATATAAGTTTGAGAATGGAAATTCGGAATGTGTCAAAGAGAGAACAAACCGACCAAAGAGTAGAAAACAGCCGTAGGCCACCAATTGGATTTCAATACAGCGAGAACATTCCGCACCTGAAGACGTGCTTCAGCCGATAGCTAAACAAAAATTTGAACTAGTTAAGGGATTAAAGACGTCATGCTGAATTCCGAAATATATTAATGAACTTAAATTAAAATTCATACAAGACTTACTAGGCCCGAAGCTCCTTACTTGGTACAATGGCACAAATGCAGCAGGAGTAAAACATTCTGCGGGGTTGATTATATGCGTAGTATCTTTATGAGTCTTGACTTACACATTAAGTGTGTTAGACTAACTTAAATTATTTTACCTCGCACTCCATTTTTCCTATAACTTGTCTTGCCTCGTTTAATTGAATGGATAGTTGATTTCTGACTAGAACAATGTTTTTAATTAAATTGTTATCCCCTTCATCAGATTCCAATGTTTTACTTAAACTAGTATATACTAAATTCCTGACAACGACAATAAAGACGGTGCATAGTGCTATAATTGTGACTGGAACAACAGATGTCTTCATCAGCGTCCTGTATATCATTTTTCTTTCGTACCTATTATAATAAACACACATCATTATTCATGTTAACTGGAGTAAAATTTGTTTCGTTGCTGAGTCCCAGTATTGTTAACCATATTTGTCTTATATATGCAACTATTGATGTTGTATTGAATATTTGTACAGAATCCTTGTCAAACTGGACTTAATACCAGTGTTTAATTAGGCGTATATATGGAATATATTTAGTTATTGAAACTAATGGAATATTTTGTTTTTCTTTTGATTTGTTTTGTTGTAATAATTCAGTACGGTCAATTCATAAAGCGTCAGTAGTACTATCATTTATTTCCACGTTATCATAACCCCCATCTAATGATTTCACTTTGAAATTAGTTAGATTGTTGATACAGCTATTTCTGTGCAGAAACAGATAAGTATTAAAATGTATTTCAAGGTGAAGAATGCCATGCGTTTTAAATCTTTGACTTTTGATTATATGAACATCTTTTATTTGTTTTATTTGATTCATTATTTCGAACATAAGTATGTCACAGATTTCTGGTGAAGGAACTACACCAGTTGCTATTTTGGGTGTTTTTGAATTTGCATTTGGTTTAAACAACTACGCGAATAAACAGTTTTACAGTATTTCTGACTCTTTTACTTGGAAAGTTCGACCTCATTATCTCATAAAAAGTATGTCTATGTCTTTTGACATTACAACACACAATCCTTTAAGTTGGGCAGATTTTTTTCTTCAGGGAAACATTGATTGATGTGTTCCAAAACCATAGGATCAATTCATCAGTCAAAAGAGTTAAACGAAAACTTATAATTTAGATAAAACAACGTACCAGCGTTCTTACTAGTATTCTGAATCTGTGTAGTCCTTTCTCGTGTATAAGACATGTAATACAGTCATACACTAAATGGAAATGATGGTGTTTTAACTAAAAAAAATATGTTTTGTTTACCTAGTTAATTTTGTTACCTTATTTCTTAGAATATCATTAAATAATTGATTTTGTCATTTTATCATAGAAATTGTTTTTACCTTAGACATCTGTTTAGCGCGCACTGTTATTAAAAAATCATGAATTTTATATTATAGTTTTATTATCCTTTCAACCACCGATTAGAAAAGAATAGAAATCAAATTATTCCTTGATTATTTAAAATTAATTATAAATTGTTTTATGTCGTACAAAGTACTTGTTCGTTTTTATAGAATCCTTTACTAAAGTAAGTAATACAGAGTTATCATAAGTTGAAAAAATGACGAGAAAAAAAAAATAAACAGAATAAACATTATAAAAAGTAAAATACTGAACTCAGAAACATCACAGAAAGGCATTAAAACTCTCATCAATGGATTCATATACCACAAACTTGTCTAAATAGCAATCATTTCATTGACATATAGTGTTGTTTGATGATTTATATCAAAGCATACATAAAGGATGTTTGCTTGTCATTTTTTAAATGTTTTGTCAGATTTTCAGAATCCTCTGGTTTTTCTCCATTTAAATGATAAAAAAGAAATTGCACAATGACCCCCATTTTTTTTTTTTAATCTTTTACATGTATAAATATAAGCCAATTTGTAAAGTCTTATCAAATCCTTGTTATTTTTTAATCGTTTTTGAGCATTTAAACTTGTCAATGATAAAGCTATGAAAAGTCAAGAGAGAACATATCTTGAAAACAAGCATTTTCACCTATATATTTTTTTTGCTCTTTTGGTTCCTTTAATTTTTACTAGTGTTATGAGAACCTTGTTATTTTGAAACTGAGAAGCAAACCTCTTTAAGATATGATGTGTCTTCAATATGGTCATACATTTAAGAAGGAAAAAGCAAAATAAAAAAAAATACTTAACTCCGTGGAAAACTCAAAATTGAAAGTCCCTAATCGAATAGCAAAATCAAAAGTTCAAAACCATCAAAGGAATGGATAACAGCTATCATATTCCTAACATGGAACAGGCAATGTCGTATGTAGAACATGGTAGATAGAACCTGATTTTATAGCTAGCTAAAACTCACACTTGTATGCATTACAATAGTAACGGTATATCCGAGAGTGCAACGTGAGAATGTTGCTTTTCGTAATGAAAATAAATGTGGATTTGACATTTACAAGTGTATATTTGATAGGAATAGTTCCATTTAAAGATAATGCACAAGAGTAGGCATCTTATTAATCTGTCTAAGTATGCTGGGGTAGGAAGTCCATGATTGCAACATATATCTATTGATTTTCCTTGAATCATTTTAGCAATTTAGTAAATAATCTAGGTAAGTTTTCCATGCAGTTGGTTTCCCCGCAACAGTAACACATGTTACAAACATGTACATGTACATATTTCTCAAATTTAGTTCCAGTTGGAATAGTGAAAAAGCAATAATGAACAGTAGAAGAGTTTGAAATCAAAGGCTCGAATAGAAGAAGATTATAGATATCAAACAATTTAGAATATTTTGTGTTCCAATATTGCTGCCATTGATATTGAAATGTTGTTACGTAGCAATATATTGAACAAAAGGAGGACACGCTGCCACTCTAAATTTCTGCGGACAAAATATTTAATATTGCTGTCATTTGTATCATACATTCTATCCTGACATAAAAATATTGCTGATTTACTATGTGACTATATAGCTTTACAAAATAAAGAGCATTTACAACTGATATTATCAAGATCAACATGTTACATAGTTGACTCTGTATAACATATATCAAATGCCATATTATACGTATAAGTATATGAACATTTCTGAAGAGCAATATGTGTTAAAACATCAAATTAGTTTTAGTGGTCTTACTTAATAATGTGAAATAAATACAGTGATTTATCTTCTCTGAAAATTAAAAAACATAATAAGCAATTTCATTACACTTAATCATGTTTAATGCTTAAGATTACAACACAATGTTGACTGCTGAACCCCCATTTTTCTTTTTATTTGCATTTTTTGTTCGTTTTTGTTCTGACCTTGTTTTCTATATAATGGAATTGTATGCAACTGTCTGACAAGTGAGGGGTTTAGCTATTAAACCATGTTTATCCATCATTTCCTTCATCAAGACTTGCTACACATTTACGGACAATTAAAACATTTTGAAGAGACAGCATCAAATCTCAATATTGCATTGTATACATGTCGTATAGTATTGAACATGCATCTAGAATAGGTAAGAGTAGATACATGTTTGCAAGTCTTGACTACCCCTACAATAGCAAAGTTTGGACCATTGTGAAAAAGACAAACTAAGATATTAATAGCAGACACCTGCGAAAACAAAGGCACGCTTGTTTTATCATATCATAATGTTTTGTTAATAAAATATATCGTACTTTGGTCTATGATTTTTACTTTTTTCACTTTTTTTTACTTGGATGAAGAGTTGTCTCATTGGCACGTATACCACATCGTCTTATTTCTAGTATTGATGAAGATTGGACGTTAAAATTCTAACAAGGATTAACCAAACTAAATGACTGAAAACGAGGAGAGTAAACTATTCAAGCTAGTAGCAGTCAGATTAAACGATTCAATTTGGTAGTTGTGAAAGCGACGTACAACCACAGGCATTTTTCTTGTTGATTTTTAAATGTTGAATGTATCTGTCTTAATGAACTTAAACATGTTAAATAAAGGTTTACACGGAGACATTTAAATTTGCCTCATATATTGAAAACAGTCAAAGCACAAAAATACTGAACTTCGAGTTACGTCCCCATGGTGGAGATACTTGTATAAACAGGATAAGCAACACGTCTTCATGTTTATCCGCCGTTAACTGGTATGAATGATCAGTTCAAAATATTCATTGTGTGTTTTTGAATTGGCTAACATAATGCTGAAATTACTGTATCATAGATGAGAGACAAAAATATGTCGTATTTGAATTTTGTAGAAACAGTTACATTTATCATTACCAATAAAGTATTATATCAAGAATTGGATTTGATTCATCACAAGTCTGTGTGGATCATTGTTAACAAAAAGCTTAAAAACAACACTTGTGTCCTGGATGGTATATTTAAAAATCGCAGTATATAATCAATGTAGTGTCTTCCTGAATATGTGTGAAATATTCCACACTGGTTTCTAACTAAACTATCGTTAAAGCATTAAACGGCAGATCTAAAATGTTGAAACATTTCCACAATATAGTCGTCTTTATCCACTAAGTAGCACGATCGGTAGAGGGGGAATATCACGCCTTTAGATCTGATTCAGTACAATGATATGACAGTTAAATGTAGCATTTAAAATTGTAGTACTTGTGTCAATGTTCAATGTTAAAAAGTTAGTTTTTATGACAAACAATAAATAAAAGTGTCATTGTCAAGTCGAAATTACAATCGCTGTAATCATCCTTATCAATCATACATAGATTACTGACTATATAGTTGATTTATATATAAGATCTTTATTCTGTCAGGTTTCTCCATGTAGTGGTATGGTCATATGTGGGACTATGTTGACCTTCAACATATGTTACAACCAAAGTAACAATTTTAAATGGTTTTATCTGATTGGTGTACTGTCATATTGTAGGTTTCAATAACACATTTCTTGGAACCTGTACTAATGTAAAATAGTTATAATTGTTAAACTGTTAATCAAATTTTGGCCTTTGGCCGGGAAATCACTCAACTATCAAAAATGTAATCTTACTAAAGGACGTTCTCAACAACCAGTTTTTCATGGCTTCAATTCCATGGGTGGCTCTTATCTAGCACCGGTTTGGTGTATTGGGGTTTAGGTGTTTGCTGGGGTTAGAGACGAAAGTACGATAGCAGAAATTGGGATGTTAGATGACGAATGCTTTAAAAATGAATGCACGCAACATACCTAATGTTGCATTTTTTATGAAACTTTAACTTAATCGATGGTAGCATATGTCTAACAAACTATTTAGATGAATAAATAATATGTATTGTGTCCATTGTAAAAAAATAAACAAATTTTATAGTAAGTATTTCAACCTGTTAAAAATTTTGGTACGTTTTCTATGGTTTCACATTTTTTGATAATTACGCGAAACTAAATAAATACAAATACATCGGCAATCAACAATTTACAAAATAATGTGTACTTGAAAAAAGTAAAAACACAATTATCAAAATGGCAGGAAAATACAGTAAAACCAGCCCTATCCATATACATTAAATGAACCATTGAACAAGGCGTCTTTCAGAATCAAAGCCAGAATAGTTTTTTCTTATGTACACATTAATGTTGGAGCGAATCCATTTTAAACTTGAGGAGACCTGTAATTTGTTAGACAAGCTTTCATCTCTTGCGAAGCCGTTTTTCTTCATAACATTGATAACGTATGTCATTAATTCCTCATCTATCCTTTCTACTCAAAGAAAAAACTGTTGCTAGTTTTGGTGATGGTCAAGGAGCATATAAGACAGAAATAATGAAATTGGGGCAAGTTAAATTGTTTGACGCTTTTGATGGTGCTCCATATTCGGAGGACAATAGCAACGGTAATGTGAACTTTTTAGATCTAACAATACCACAGTACGGAATTCCACTTTACGACTGGATCATTTCGTTAGAAGTGGCAGAACATATCCCGAAAGAATTTGAGTCGATCTATTTGGATAATTTATTCAGGCATGCAAAAGAAGGAATTATTATGAGTTGGGCTGCACCAGGCCAAGTTGGTCTTCAACATGTCAACACTCAACCATTAACATACGTTATCAATGTTATGAAGAAAAACGGCTTCGCAAGAGATGAAAGCTTGTCTAACAAATTACAGGTCTCCTCAAGTTTAAAATGGATTCGCTCCAACATTAATGTGTACATAAGAAAAAACTATTCTGGCTTTGATTCTGAAAGACGCCTTGTTCAATGGTTCATTTAATGTATATGGATAGGGCTGGTTTTACTGTATTTTCCTGCCATTTTGATAATTGTGTTTTTACTTTTTTCAAGTACACATTATTTTGTAAATTGTTGATTGCCGATGTATTTGTATTTATTTAGTTTCGCGTAATTATCAAAAAATGTGAAACCATAGAAAACGTACCAAAATTTTTAACAGGTTGAAATACTTACTATAAAATTTGTTTATTTTTTTACAATGGACACAATACATATTATTTATTCATCTAAATAGTTTGTTAGACATATGCTACCATCGATTAAGTTAAAGTTTCATAAAAAATGCAACATTAGGTATGTTGCGTGCATTCATTTTTAAAGCATTCGTCATCTAACATCCCAATTTCTGCTATCGTACTTTCGTCTCTAACCCCAGCAAACACCTAAACCCCAATACACCAAACCGGTGCTAGATAAGAGCCACCCATGGAATTGAAGCCATGAAAAACTGGTTGTTGAGAACGTCCTTTAGTAAGATTACATTTTTGATAGTTGAGTGATTTCCCGGCCAAAGGCCAAAATTTGATTAACAGTTTAACAATTATAACTATTTTACATTAGTACAGGTTCCAAGAAATGTGTTATTGAAACCTACAATATGACAGTACACCAATCAGATAAAACCATTTAAAATTGTTACTTTGGTTGTAACATATGTTGAAGGTCAACATAGTCCCACATATGACCATACCACTACATGGAGAAACCTGACAGAATAAAGATCTTATATATAAATCAACTATATAGTCAGTAATCTATGTATGATTGATAAGGATGATTACAGTGATTGTAATTTCGACTTGACAATGACACTTTTATTTATTGTTTGTCATAAAAACTAACTTTTTAACATTGAACATTGACACAAGTACTACAATTTTAAATGCTACATTTAACTGTCATATCATTGTACTGAATCAGATCTAAAGGCGTGATATTCCCCCTCTACCGATCGTGCTACTTAGTGGATAAAGACGACTATATTGTGGAAATGTTTCAACATTTTAGATCTGCCGTTTAATGCTTTAACGATAGTTTAGTTAGAAACCAGTGTGGAATATTTCACACATATTCAGGAAGACACTACATTGATTATATACTGCGATTTTTAAATATACCATCCAGGACACAAGTGTTGTTTTTAAGCTTTTTGTTAACAATGATCCACACAGACTTGTGATGAATCAAATCCAATTCTTGATATAATACTTTATTGGTAATGATAAATGTAACTGTTTCTACAAAATTCAAATACGACATATTTTTGTCTCTCATCTATGATACAGTAATTTCAGCATTATGTTAGCCAATTCAAAAACACACAATGAATATTTTGAACTGATCATTCATACCAGTTAACGGCGGATAAACATGAAGACGTGTTGCTTATCCTGTTTATACAAGTATCTCCACCATGGGGACGTAACTCGAAGTTCAGTATTTTTGTGCTTTGACTGTTTTCAATATATGAGGCAAATTTAAATGTCTCCGTGTAAACCTTTATTTAACATGTTTAAGTTCATTAAGACAGATACATTCAACATTTAAAAATCAACAAGAAAAATGCCTGTGGTTGTACGTCGCTTTCACAACTACCAAATTGAATCGTTTAATCTGACTGCTACTAGCTTGAATAGTTTACTCTCCTCGTTTTCAGTCATTTAGTTTGGTTAATCCTTGTTAGAATTTAAACGTTCAATCTTCATCAAGACTAGAAATAAGACGATGTGGCATAAGTGCCAATGAGAAAACTCTTCATCCAAGTCAAAAAGTGAAAAATTAAAAATCATAGACCAAAGTACGATATACACAGCAAAAAGTGCAACGCATGTTTTACGTACGTTTTAAAAAAACGTCTGTAAAACGTACGTTTTACGTATGGAAAACGCATGTTTTAGCCAACATGCGTTAAACGCCTGTACCAAAACGGGTGTTTTACGCCCGTTTTGAAACGGGCGTAATACATCACGTACGTAAAACGTATGTTTTAAAAACGCACGTAAAACATATGTTTTACGTGTGCTTTACGTGCGTTTTCATTATATATTTTTGTGTTACACAGCCTTTTTTTCTCATATTAAAGAACTCATTTTATAACTTCAAGAGAATTTTACATCAAATTGAACATGTTTTTCACAATTTATTTTCCATCGCTTTTTATTTTCTAGAGAGTATATTTATAATTAGTGTATAAGCTGACAAAAAAATTAGAACTGTTACAGCATAATATGCAAACATGAATATTTGCATAATGGTTAAAATTATCTGTTCATGCTAAGCCTCTTTAAGCTGATAAAATGATAAAGCACATTTTCCTCCTTTAATAAGCTATATTGTATGTATATATGTCTCTGGTATTATTAAACTTAAAATTTACACATTTAATGATTAAATGTAGTCATGCATGTGAATCTAGAATTTTAAAAATGCATGTGCAAATTTTCTGTTGAACTCAGAAGTAATCTTATTGGCAATCATACCACATCTCCTTATTTTTAAATGAATAAAAAAAAAATCAATGTGAAAAGGTGAAACATTCATGTATTTACAATGTATGTCTTTGATACAAGTATGAAAATATCATCTTATCATATCTTTTTGTTTGAACGGAATCATTTCCACTTAAGGTTAGATGTAACTGCTGAGGCAATGAGAGTTAATTTAAAATAATAGTTTCTATAACTGATTACAAAGTATACTCATATTTAGATAAATTTGATTTATTTCCCTTGTCCACACCCCCCCCCCCCCCCCCCCCTTTCCATTTTAAAGTATTGAGCAATTAGAATATGGCAATGAAGAAAGAATGGCCAAAACACTAAAAATATATGTACTATCATGACTTCAACAGACTGTAACACACAACACATAGCTGTATAATACAATATATGTATCTTTTAAAAAATATATGTCTCTGATAAGTCAGGTACTACTGTAAACTTAAATATTATCCTTAGAATATAAGTTCCCAATGGACAATATATTAAGTAAAAACTATCCCTACAGATGAAATATTAGTAAATAATGGATATTTTTTACCTTTAAAAGTTGTCCCACTCTAAAAAAGATTATCCGCTACGAAGGATAAAATCAATGTAGATATAATATCCTAAGGATAAAAGTGAGTAGTAAAATAATTTTCCATGGGATAATATTACCAAGAAATTTATCATTTCTAGGGATAATATTTCTACAAAATTATATCCATTTGGGATAATATTTCAGTAAAATTATATCCGATGGGATACAATGTCATGTAAATACTATCCTACTGTATCTTGATCAATGAAGTGTTTTAACAAATGGCACATTGCTTTAAAGAAACAATTAAATTGATAATAGATAATCATTTGTGTCAAGGTGGATGGAGAGGAGTATAACGTTTTGTACAAATATCTGCTGAATAAAGAATACCCCAAAAACAGCTCTTTAAATGAGAAACAAGCATTACGAAAACGTGCCCAAAGCTTCTTAATTAAAAAAAATAAGCTGTACTACAGAATTAATGAAGGTAAGTTTTATATTTATATTTGTATAATCATCAATAATTAACAGTGTTTGTTTTGAAATATGTTTTGAATTAAATAAAAGAGATTTTAAACCCAAAAATAATCAAATATCGATCATGGATCAGAAGATGTAGATAAAATAGAACTATCCCATAAATAATATACAAAGGTTATAATACATGTAGTATACAGATATTCCCAAAATTTCCTACTAAGGACTGTTTTTAATTTTTTCGTAAAATGATCCGGGAGATAAAATGTCTTTGAATATTTTATCCTCTAGGATAGAAAATTGCAACATTTTATATCCCACAACACCAAAATAATATCCATCATTGTGGATATTTTTTTAGTGTTGGGGATATAATTTGTGGCAATTTTCTATCCTAGAGGATAAAATATTCAAAGACATTTTATCTCCCGGATCATTTTACAGGGGGGATCAAATTAATTGTTACACTACAACAGTTTTCACCCTCTTACAGTGTCTTAGCCTTACTCAATCCTGACCTTATGATTAAGCAACTGGCTTAATTACCATTTTAACAATATATTTATACACTCACTAATCAGAACAAAATAATGTTCACTGTTTTATATAGGAAGCATGACAGAGAGCATCCCAACTTGAATTTTGTTTTCTTTCAAAGGGGTAAATTGGTACAGGGGAGCGAAACATAGCCTCTACCTATACATTTTTACATAGGTATTAGACGAACACAATATTCTCTTTGACAGTAAAAAATAATTCGAAAAGGAATAAGTAACCAAAAATTAAAGGACCTTCACAAATTATCGCCAAATTAATTACCATTGAAACCATATTTGAAAAAGATATCTATTTATAATAAATCACAGATGCTGTTAAAACCTGACTGACTGTGTGACCGGGCTGTGTGAATAAATGATTGAATCAGCTATCTATAAGTTATTATGAAATTTTGAAGTCTACGCTAAAGGTCTTATTCAATAAAATACGTTTGAGAATATATCTTTGTTGTTCAGTAAGCACTTTCCCCTAATCCGCCTTAGGTTTTTCAAATCTATTCTCATTTTACAGTAAAATGAGAATAGAAATACCAGCAGGGATCAGAAGGACACTTGGATGTGATATTTCCATGGTCATATGTTGATTTATTCTGTTTATAATCACAGTTAGTAAATACATTTACCGGGGATGGGGGGAATGATTCATTGTTTACGTTGGCTGGTCTTCTGAAAGGTCTAAAATTTCTGGGACTATATTTGCAGTAATTTCTTTTATTATTGTGGGGGGAAGGGGGCTTCGGTCTCATTTACGTATTAACCACATTATAATACTTTGTATTTCCTTTTATTCATATTTCTAATGAAACTTTTAGTATGGCAATTGTCTCACTTTCATAAAAAGAGTGAAGACAGTTTGCAAATGCATTGTGATATATATTTTCCTTCAGTTTTATATGTTAAGCGCTTAGAGTATTATGTTTATTAGATAAGCGCTATATAAAAGATATGCAATAAATAAATAAATAAATGTACAGAAATTATCAAAGTATTTGCAATTAAATAGTGCCCGGGCGGATCCAGGGGGAAGGGGGTTGGAATCACCTTTTTGATGATCAATGAATTTGAATGGGACATATGGTTAGAACCCACCCCCTTTTATCCATGACTGGGCCTGAAAAAAATTGGTTACATGGATCCGCCCCTGCTTAATCAGTCAAAAATAAGAGGACTGGAGGTCACATGAAACATTGTTTTGCCTTTCAGTCCAGTTCACTTTCATGACCATCCAGTAATTTAAACATATATATATAGACACTGATTGCTATTCTTTATTTTTATCTTTATTCATTTTGTCTCAATTAAAAACGAATGAGGGTGATTTTTTAAATAGTTCTTAATACGGTGGCATGGAGGTCATATATATGCCCCCTTTGATTTGAAAATAAAAACCATGTTTAACATAAAATCCGTTAATACTTTGTTCTTCTACAATGTCACCGCTTCTGTTCCTGTCATACAAAATATCCTGTTAATATTGATAGTAGACTTAGATGTCTCCATGTAGCCAGAAATTTTGGTCTTAATATTAGGCTATGGCTTTGACAGTCAAATAGCAAAATAAATCTCAACTTTATAATCATTTTGGTTTTAAGGGGTCGTTGTTATGAGCCCCATGTACCCCAAACGGTGAGTGACATTCGGGAGCATACACCACTCTTTTTATTCAAGCTTATAAGATTATTATTTTTATTTTCATCAGGAGACGTGTGTACGCCGGGCCATTTAAAACGCCAGTAGAAAAGGAGGATTTTTTTCAGGATTGATAATTTTTGTTGTTGCTGCTACACATGCTTGCTTGTTCCTGTACCCCTTATTTTCAACTTTAATCCTCCCTTATTCTAGATATATATGCTTCTTGATCTTATAATTTGACAATATGGAAATTTTGAAAGAAAGAAATTTTTCGTCTTCACTCCCCCCCCCCTAAATATCAAATGGTAGCTCCCTAAGTATCATGAGGGCAAATTTCCGAGGCCAGTCATTTTATTTTGAAAAGGCAGTATTAATAACGACAGAACTAATAATATACTTGGAAATGCGTCAGCGGGAACCAGTAACGTAATCGGGATATTTAGTCCGGATTCGGTTTTCCTTTTTTTAGATGTTATGACGCAGACGACAAGGACGCTGGGTGCGATGGTTTATGAGAAATATTGATTTGGAGAGACGGACATTTGAATTAAAACAAATGGAATAAGATATGCAAACCAAGCAGAGGCGGATTATTTTCCGAGAAGAAGGTCGCGTCATTCAAAAATGGGGACGACTTGTCAAACAGTCAACGAAACAAGAGGCAGATTCAGATAACTTATTTTGGTAAATAATTAATAAATGGGTAGATCACTCAGATCGCTTAAACAAACACACTACATATATTAAGTATGTTGAATGCAATGTTGAAACGTTGCTAATCAGCGTTGCCATATATTTATATACAAACAAACAAACATTCATAGCAAGACCGTTGACAACGATGTCAAGTCCGTTCGTCCTTGGCTTATTGCATGACAATTTTGCCATGTGTTCGTTCGCCCACAGGCACTAGACGTTCTGTCAATAGCATGAAAATATTGGCAATGGGAAGAAAATAGTGTCCATATATATCTGTCAATAGCATGAAAATAGTGTCCATATATGTGTCAAAATATTGGCAATGGGAAGAAAATAGTGTCCATATATGTGTCCATATATATGGACACTATTTTCTTCCCATTGCCAATATTTTCATGCTATTGACAGAACGTCTAGTGCCTGTGGTTCGCCCTACTGTTTTTAAAAACGAAACAAATATATTTAAATGGCATAAAGGTTTTATAAACTGAATCAGATATTATATGAAAATAGTAGGGATCTAGCAACCATTTTACTTCAAAGGTAATGACTATAAAAAAAAGAAAGTTTTATTTATTTAAATTAATATATGAAAATAAAGGGTTGGGTAACAGAACCTGAGAACCCCATCAGCATTAAGTAGCTTCCCATACTAATTAAATTAGCCTTTCCCCAGTAATCTACAGGCCAGGAGCTCAATTTTAGAAATTTTTTAGTTAGATTCTGTTGGCCCGTAGTGTATATGTAGATATGATTTTAACAGGCCCGAGTGAGAGCAATTTTACTAGCCTGGGCTGCCACTCAGCGTGAAGACTGCTTCAGTGGCGGATCCAGAAATTTTCCTAAGTGGGGGCCCACTGACTGACCTAAGAGGGGGCCCGCTCCAGTCATGCTTCAGTGATTCCCTATATAAGCAACAAAAATTTTTCCCAAAAAGGGGGGGCCTGGGCCTCCTGGGCCCCCCTAAATCCGCCTCTGTGCTTCCCTACTCCCCACCCCCAAGATTAATTGTCTTTGACTTTATTCAAGATAAAATGTATGAATTACATTTTGTAGTTTATACATGAATAATGTATGAATTAGTTACAATGTACAATGACATAGTTGACTGAGTTGTAGCACTAGACATAGTTAATAGACACTAAAATTATAAAAGATTTACATAATACATGTTTACAGAAGGGGGCAGGACCTTTTTCGTGTTTTTAAGCCCCGGATTTCAGGATCATGACTCATTCGACCCCCCTCATTACATGTTTACTAAAAATTATGATTTAAGAATATAAAATCATGAATATTGTCATGATATTTTGATAATACAATGTACATGTACGGTACCATATATGAATAGAATCTGATATGTCAGCGCAGTGGTGGATCCAAGGGGAGGGTTCCAGGGGTTGGAACCCCCCTTTTTTTGGACCATAAATGCAATTGAAATGAGACATATATTTGGAACACCCCCCCCCCCCCCCTTTTAAAATGGCTGGATCTGCCCCTGCAGTGGTTGTCCTCTGTTTATGTAGTTATACCCACGCAATATTGCGTATATAATGTTTTTGACCCTTCAGTCCTGTTTCTTGTCATAGCAACTCCTCTTGAACCCTCTTTAGATAATAAGGACATAATATGTAGATGTGCATATCAACAGGAAATTACGATTCATTTTTTTTTCAAGAAGTTGCGCCCCTTTGAACTTTTTTGCTTTAATGTACTACTGCAACAGTTTGTCATCGCAACTCCTCTGAAACCACACAACTGAATTTCATTAAACTTTGTAGGTAATAAGGACATACAACGTAGATGGGCATACCGACATAAAATTACGATTTAATTTTTTTTCCAGGAGTTACGCCCCTTTGAACTAATTTGCTGTAATATACTACTGCAACAGTTCATCATCGCAACTTCTCTGAAACCATACAACAGAATTTCATGAAACTTTTTAGATAATAAGGACATACTCATAATGTAAATGTGCATATTGACAGGAAATTATGATTCAATTTTTTTTTCTCATACTATTTTCTTTTCTTATTTAATTTCTCCAATGACAATGTGGGGACGTACATGTAGGGTATGTGGGCCCGGCCGCTCACTAAGGTTCTTAATTCATATATGTTTCTCAATTCTCATTTTTATATAGATTAAACCATATTGGTTTCCCTGTTTGCATGGTTTAACACTAGTAATTTTTGGGGCCCTTTATAGCTTGCTGTTTGGTGTGAGCCAAGGCTACATGTTGAAGGATGTACCTTTACCTATAATGGTTTACTTTATTTTTCATAAATTGTAAATTGGATGGAGAGTTTTCTCATTGGCACTCATACCACATCTTCCTATATCTAAAGATTACATACCACATCTTATATATATATATATATATATGCTATGTAACTACTTGGACTATGGATATTGGATACCTGATTGATCATATGCAGTCTCGTTATATTGTTTCGTAATCCAACATAAGTTTGTCTCGACTAAATATTATGAAAGTGCTACTACATATATACACAATACTTATTACCACAAAGCACAGATGATCACAGATTGAGGTTGAAATTTCGTGGAGTCAAAGAGATATGCCCCATTATTAGAAAAAATGGCTGAATCTAGTTTCTGTTCTCTATCTTTAGTATGTCTCATACAAATGTTTAAAACTTATGCTTATAATCACAAAATGAATCCTGCATCTGTATACATGTATGTTTACAAAATTGCAATGCCAAAAGCAATAACATTTTGAAGTTTAAACCTTTTTTAGAACTGTCAAATTGATGTAAATCTAAAAAAAGATACCATGCTAATTTCAAAATTAGCAGATGCAGCATGCAATATGAATGCCAATGTCACACACACATGACATTGGCAACTATCCACCTGATGGTCAAGTAAATTTTGTAAAAATATTTGCAGATTATGCAAATTATTTGTACATGTATAATATTCATGTATACATGTATGCATGAAAATTAAGTATATTTTTTTAATTTTTCAGTGCCAATCAATATTCCAACAACTGAATATAAATTGGTAAGTATTAGATACTGTTTTGTAGCAAATAATTATAAGCTGTAGCTATCAATTTGTCATGTATGATGTACATGTACATTGTAAATTCTCATAATGACATTTCCACTTGGTGATTGAAAAATGTATGTCATTTTGCCTGCATCAGAAGAAGGGGTAAACAAACAAGATAAATAATTGGTCAGCCTATACTTGCCATGGCCTTGTGTTGGCACGTCAACAATATAAAAAAGAAGATGTGGTATGATTGCCAATGAGACAACTGTCCACAAGAGACCAAAATGACACAGACATTAACAACTATAGGTCACCGTACGGCCTTCAACAATGAGCAAAGCCTATACCGCATAGTCAGCTATAAAAGACCCAGATGTTTATGTTCAAAAAGACAAGATCAACAAATAGGTCATAAGGTCAAATAGCTGGAATGAAAATTACCTTAAAATCATGCATGATATCAGCAATTTGGGGAAAACTAGCGATAGTTGGTCGTTAGACTATATACTGAAAAACTTGTTTAACTTCAAATTTGATTTTGCTGCAAAGTCAACCAATACTATAGCTTAACAGCACAAAAATTGTCTTGCCAACTCCTTCCATGAGTTGTTAATCTTAAAAAGAATGGTCATGATGATACAGAAAAATTAAAAGAGACATTCAAAACTTACAAGAGGAAGTGAAACTTATGTCTTACAAAACAAAAAAACAACCTTAAGTCCACACACCACTATTTAGAAAACTAATTATAAAAGACTGAACAACAGTAAATCACCAAAAACAAGAGGCAACATGTTTAATAGCAGATTCACAATCACGTAAATAAGTATTGTTGACCCTGATTCCGCGCCATAGCCACACATATATATACTATTTAAAGACTGTAACCATGGTAACAGTTAAACATAAACTTCATAATCATCTAAGGGAGGGTAAAAAAAATCTAAACTTTTTTTATATACTAATTTATATAAAACTATTATTATTTTTTCTTTCTTAGGTTTATCAAATATGTTCTTTGGTGTATGATCAGATCCTGTATATACTATAGTATAGATCTAACAAGCTTTTATAAAAGAAAAGAAAATTATGTTTTAGGTAAATATAAATGATGCTTACATTGTATATATATATAGGATACATTGAGTTATTCAAAGACAATTTCCAAACATGTCTACAAAATTTATCATTTACTATATATATATTACTTAAAGGATGTTTGCTTGTCATGTTTTGTGATTTTTGTCAGATTATCAGAATCCTCAGGTTTTATTCATTTATCCTCTTTAAAAAATTCCCCCAATTGACCCCCATTTTTCTTTCTATAAATCTTTTAGATGTAAAACTATATGCCATCTGTCATGTCTGGAAAAGTCTTATAAAATCTTTGTTATTTTTTTAATAGTTTTTATACGACCGCAAAAATTTAAAAAAATTTGGTCGTATATTGGTATGATGTTGACGTCGTCGTCGTCGTCCAAATACTTTTAGTTTTCGCACTCTAACCTTAGTAAAAGTGAATAGAAATCTATGAAATTGGAACACAAGGTTTATGACCACAAAAGGAAGGTTGGGACTGATTTTGGGAGTTTTGGTCCAAACATTTAAGAATTAGGGGCCAAAAAGGGCCAAAATAAGCATGTTCTTGGTTTTCGCACTATAACTTTAGTTTAAGTAAATAAAAATCTTTGAAATTTTGACACAAGGTTTATGACCACAAAAGGAAGGTTAGGATTGATTTTGGGAGTTAATGTCTGAACAGTTTAGGAATTAGGGGCCAAAAAGGGGCCCAAGTAAGCATTATTCTTGGTTTTCGCACCATAACTTTAGTATAAGTAAATAGAAATCTATGAAATTTAAACACAAGGTTTATGACCACTTAAGGAAGGTTGGGTCCCAACAGTTTAGGATTTCATCAAAAATTGAACAATTGGGGTTCTTTGATATGCCGAATCTAACTGTGTATGTAGATTCTTAATTTTTGGTCCCGTTTTCAAGTTGGTCCAAATCGGGGTCCAAAATTAAACTTGTTTGATTTCATCAAAAATTGAATAATTGGGGTTCTTTGATATGCCGAACCTTACTGTGTATGTAGATTCTTAATTTTTGGTCCCGTTTTCAAATTGGTCTACATTAAGGTCCAAAGGGTCCAAAATTAAACTTAATTTGATTTAACAAAATTTGAATCCCTGGGGTTCTTTGATATGCTGAATCTAAAAATGTACTTAGATTTTTGATTATGGGCCCAGTTTTCAAGTTGTTCCAAATCGGGGTCCAAAATTAAACTTTGTTTGATTTCATCAAAAATTGAATAATTGGGGTTCTTTAATATGCCAAATCTAACTGTGTATGTAGATTTTTAATGCTTAGTCCCGTTTTCAAATTGGTCTACATTAAAGTCCAAAGGGTCCAAAATTAAACTAAGTTTGATTTTAACAAAAATTGAATTCTTGGGCTTTTTTGATATGCTGAATCTAAACATGTACTTAGATTTTTGATTATGGGCCCAGTTTTCAAGTTGGTTCAAATCAGGATCCAAAATTATTACATTAAGTATTGTGCAATAGCAAGAAATTTTCAATAACACAGTATTCAGCAATAGCAAGAAATCTTTAATTGCACAGTATTGTGCAATAGCAAGAAATTTTCAATTGCACAGTATTGAGCAATAGCAAGAAATCTTCAATTGCACGGTATTGTGCAATAGCAAATATTTTCAATTGCACAGTATTGCGCAATAGCAAGAAATATAGAAATTTTCAATTGATTGGAGTTATCTTTCTTTGTCCAGAATAGTAGTTGAATCAACTTCTTAAATCATTGTTTTATACAATATACAATGTATATTCACTTTTACTACCAACTGATAAATTAAAACAATCTTTACCATTCAGCATTGTTCAGTGATAACAAGCACCTTTTGTTACATTTTAATATTTTATGATGTATTTAAATGAGTAGTTATTGTTGCAAACTCCATTAGAAATTTGAATTGAGATCAGTTTTGGAAAAAGGGAAAGGGGGATGTGAAAAAAAAATAGGGGGGGGTGGGTAAATTTTTCTCATTTCAGATTTCATAAATAAAAAGAAAATTTCTTCAAACATTTTTTTGAGAGAATCAATATTCAACAGCATAGTGAATTGCTCAAAGGCAAAAAAAATATTTTAAGTTCATTAGACCACATTCATTCTGTGTCCGAAACCTATGCTGTGTCAATTATTTAATCACAATCCAAATTTAGAGCTGAATCCAGCTTGAACGTTGTGTCAATACTTGCCCCAGCCGTTCAGGGTTCAACCTCTGCGGTCGTATAAAGCTGCGCCCTGCGGAGCATCTGGTTTAGAACTTAAATTGTCATTGATAAAGCTATAAAAAATCAAAGAGAGAACATTTTCCTGCCAAAATTTAAATGGCTAATATCTGGAAAACAAGCACATTGGCCTATATATTTTTTTTGTTTTTTAGTTCCTTTATTAATCACCTATCGATATACATTCTATGTACTAGTTTTAAGAAAAGCTTGATATTTTGAAACTGAGTAAGGAACTTCCATAAATTAAAATATATTTGGTGTGTCAGATGATTTGCATGTCTGTCTGGCAGTATTAATCTGAATCTTGGTCTGTCTTCAGCCGATAACTTTGTAGAGTGTCCTTTGTTTGATAAGCACATATACCAAGGTGAGCGAGACACATGTTCTCTAGCTTTTATCAACTGTACAGTTTTTCCTTATCTATTGTCTTCGTGCTGGCTGCTATCATGTCTCATATTTATGGTTCATTTAATTTGTCAATATTAATTTTATGTGTGGTTTGGTTGGTTTCTCAAATACTGCATTAGCAATAGATCATCTGTATATATGGTTTATACTATGTGTGTAGGATGAATATGTCTGTCTGTTAGGCATGTTAGGTTTTATCTGCCCCTCATCCTTTATCATGGTTCATAGGACAATGTTAATTTTTTTAGGTATGGTCTATTTTTCAGATACTACTACATTTGTACTATAAACAATTGGGTCAAATATATGTATTGTATGGAATATTGTAAGGTGTACCTGTGTCATCTGACCTTGACCTCATTCTTTGTTCATTGGTTAGTGTTAGTTTTCATGGTAATGTCTTTTTCCCAGATACTATAATCAATCTATCAACTATATATGTAGCTAGGAATGATTGCATAGTGTAGGTGGTGTCTGCAGTGTTCATTTGACCTGAACCTCATTTTTAGCTCACCTGGCCTTGGCCAAGTGAGCTTTTCTCATCACTTTGCATCCGTCGTTGTTAACTTTTACAAAAATCTTAACCTCTGAAACTACTGGGCAAAATTAAAGCAAACTTGGCCACACTCATCATTGGGGTATCTAGTTTCAAAAAATGTGTCTGGTGACCCAGCCAACCAACCAAGATGGCCACCATGGCTAAAAAATAGAACATAGGGGTAAAATGTAGATTTTGACTTATATCTCTGAAACCAAAGCATTTAGAGCATAAGTCAAGATTTACCTGCCCTGAAATGTTCGGATGAGTAGAACAACCGGTTGTTGGGTTGCTGCCCCTGAATTGGTAATTTTAAGAAATTTTGCAGATTTTTGTTATTATCGTGAATATTATAATAGATCGAGATAAGCTGTAAACAGCAATAATGTACAGTAGAGTAAGACCTACACATAAGTTAAGGAATAAAATGGTCAATTGACACCTTAAGGAGTTATTGCCCTTTATAGTCAATTTTTTAAAATTTTCACAATATTTTTTTAACTACTGAGCCAAGTTCATTAATTTATAGATAGATATAATTGTAAGCAGCAAGAATGTTCAGTATAGGTAGATCTACACACACATCACCATCACCAAAACACAATTTTGTCATGAATCCATCTGTGTCCTTCATTTATGATATGCACATAGACCAAGGTGAGCGACACAGTCTCTAGTTATGATACATACTGATAAGTCAATGTACAGTTTTCTAACTTGTATAAAAATTAGATTAGATGTGGTACGATTGCCACTGAGACAACTCACCACAAGAGACTATACAGCCTTTAAGAATGACCAATGGTCAGTTACTCAGATATGATATTAGCAATAGGCTAATTTGGTGTATTGCGTTACAGTACAATGTAATTCACTGATACATGTATATCAGACTTTTTAGTTTTGAGATAAGTAAAGCAGACTTGTGTTTATAAAAAGGACATATCTTCATTCCTGACAAACATCTACATATATTCATGCTGGGATTTGAAAAAAAATTATGTTTAAGTATACTTTGCTATTCCATTAAAAAAAATGATTTCCCACGGTCCACCAAATTACATTTTCTTTTGTTTTTACATTACAGCTGCTGAAGAAATCTTTCGAAGGATGGATTGTTGATTATGAACAACAGGATTATATCATCATGACCTTGGAATCTTACAAGGAGAAGTTCAAGTAAATGAAGGAATTCATGTGCAAAAATTATAATATTGTAAACAGGAGAACAGTTTAAATAATACTAACAGTACTAGTTAAACAGTTTTGTGAGACCAAGAGCAAGGCAGAGTAAACTTGGAGTGTATATATGTCAACCACAAGTACATTTAAATACCACATAATGCTAATGAAATAAGAACTATGGTACACACATTTTGTATGATTGTGAATATCGGGTCCCAAAATAAATGCAGTTGTTAAATAAATAGAATTGAAATAACCAAATTTGTAGTATTTATATGACCATCATATTTTTAGGTCTTTTTGCAAATTCTATCATAGAACCAACCAACCAAGAACCAACAATCAATTCAAATCACAATTGTAGTGAAAAAAAATTCCATTGACCAACAGAAAAAGATGATGTCTAATCCTTAATACATGTACCTTTTCTTCTTCACATTGGCTTGAGTATAACCAATTCTTTTCAATATAAAAAAGGAGATATTGCGTATACATCAATTAAACCAGCATAAAGACCAAAAGACATCTTTAACATGTTTAAGGCAAATAGTCCATTCTAAATGGTAATTGATAATCTTTCTTATGAGGGTTTTTTCATGGATGTAGATCATTTGTATAGGCTGTCATAAAATATTGTGCTTCAATTCTAATTGTAAGATATATAGCGCACAGTAAATGTATGCCTTGCCAAAAACAGTTCTGGAAGGGAGGCAAAGGTTGAAAAGGACAGACAACACTATCATATTTAAATGTTGTCATTTTGATTTCCAACTAAATACTACAAGGATATACTCATTGATTTATATACATACATGTATGAAGATATGTAAAAGAATCAAATTGTTAGTGTTTACGTAAGAAAAGACAAATATCTATGGTTTATCCATTTATACCAACCAGAAAAAAAAACTCCAAAAAATCATATATATAATGTGTTTGGAATTTTTTTGGATGTTGTGGACAACAAAAAATGTTAAACAGATGATGCGTTACCCCATACAAAAAAAAAACTTTCATTAAACTGGTGTAGATGCAAAAAAAAAAACAAGAACATACATATTATGGGTGCTGTGGAAAAAAAACCCATGTAAAACAGGTTTTGAAGACTACAAAAACATGTATAAATAGTTGTTGCAGAGAAAGAAAAAACATACATAAAACAGGTGTTGGAGGACAAAAAAACATATGTAAAACGGGTGTTGAGGACATAAAAAAACATACGTAAAACGGGTGTTGAGGACATAAAAAACCATACGTAAAACGCATGATTTGTTAGAAATTAACAGGCGTTTAACGTGCGTTTACACGTAAAACGGGCGTTATACGTACAAATTTAACGCACGTTTAACGTTCACACACGTATTACGTGCGTTTAACATACGTAATTCATACGTTTCAAACGGGCGTTTTACATGCGTGGTCCTCAATATGCGTTTTACGTACGTTTTATAACATACGTAAAACGCCTGTTTTACGCATGAAAAACGGGTATGCAATTTTTGCTGTGTAGCAGTCAGATTAAACGATTCAATTTGGTAGTTGTGAAAGCGACGTACAACCACAGGCATTTTTCTTGTTGATTTTTAAATGTTGAATGTATCTGTCTTAATGAACTTAAACATGTTAAATAAAGGTTTACACGGAGACATTTAAATTTGCCTCATATATTGAAAACAGTCAAAGCACAAAAATACTGAACTTCGAGTTACGTCCCCATGGTGGAGATACTTGTATAAACAGGATAAGCAACACGTCTTCATGTTTATCCGCCGTTAACTGGTATGAATGATCAGTTCAAAATATTCATTGTGTGTTTTTGAATTGGCTAACATAATGCTGAAATTACTGTATCATAGATGAGAGACAAAAATATGTCGTATTTGAATTTTGTAGAAACAGTTACATTTATCATTACCAATAAAGTATTATATCAAGAATTGGATTTGATTCATCACAAGTCTGTGTGGATCATTGTTAACAAAAAGCTTAAAAACAACACTTGTGTCCTGGATGGTATATTTAAAAATCGCAGTATATAATCAATGTAGTGTCTTCCTGAATATGTGTGAAATATTCCACACTGGTTTCTAACTAAACTATCGTTAAAGCATTAAACGGCAGATCTAAAATGTTGAAACATTTCCACAATATAGTCGTCTTTATCCACTAAGTAGCACGATCGGTAGAGGGGGAATATCACGCCTTTAGATCTGATTCAGTACAATGATATGACAGTTAAATGTAGCATTTAAAATTGTAGTACTTGTGTCAATGTTCAATGTTAAAAAGTTAGTTTTTATGACAAACAATAAATAAAAGTGTCATTGTCAAGTCGAAATTACAATCGCTGTAATCATCCTTATCAATCATACATAGATTACTGACTATATAGTTGATTTATATATAAGATCTTTATTCTGTCAGGTTTCTCCATGTAGTGGTATGGTCATATGTGGGACTATGTTGACCTTCAACATATGTTACAACCAAAGTAACAATTTTAAATGGTTTTATCTGATTGGTGTACTGTCATATTGTAGGTTTCAATAACACATTTCTTGGAACCTGTACTAATGTAAAATAGTTATAATTGTTAAACTGTTAATCAAATTTTGGCCTTTGGCCGGGAAATCACTCAACTATCAAAAATGTAATCTTACTAAAGGACGTTCTCAACAACCAGTTTTTCATGGCTTCAATTCCATGGGTGGCTCTTATCTAGCACCGGTTTGGTGTATTGGGGTTTAGGTGTTTGCTGGGGTTAGAGACGAAAGTACGATAGCAGAAATTGGGATGTTAGATGACGAATGCTTTAAAAATGAATGCACGCAACATACCTAATGTTGCATTTTTTATGAAACTTTAACTTAATCGATGGTAGCATATGTCTAACAAACTATTTAGATGAATAAATAATATGTATTGTGTCCATTGTAAAAAAATAAACAAATTTTATAGTAAGTATTTCAACCTGTTAAAAATTTTGGTACGTTTTCTATGGTTTCACATTTTTTGATAATTACGCGAAACTAAATAAATACAAATACATCGGCAATCAACAATTTACAAAATAATGTGTACTTGAAAAAAGTAAAAACACAATTATCAAAATGGCAGGAAAATACAGTAAAACCAGCCCTATCCATATACATTAAATGAACCATTGAACAAGGCGTCTTTCAGAATCAAAGCCAGAATAGTTTTTTCTTATGTACACATTAATGTTGGAGCGAATCCATTTTAAACTTGAGGAGACCTGTAATTTGTTAGACAAGCTTTCATCTCTTGCGAAGCCGTTTTTCTTCATAACATTGATAACGTATGTTAATGGTTGAGTGTTGACATGTTGAAGACCAACTTGGCCTGGTGCAGCCCAACTCATAATAATTCCTTCTTTTGCATGCCTGAATAAATTATCCAAATAGATCGACTCAAATTCTTTCGGGATATGTTCTGCCACTTCTAACGAAATGATCCAGTCGTAAAGTGGAATTCCGTACTGTGGTATTGTTAGATCTAAAAAGTTCACATTACCGTTGCTATTGTCCTCCGAATATGGAGCACCATCAAAAGCGTCAAACAATTTAACTTGCCCCAATTTCATTATTTCTGTCTTATATGCTCCTTGACCATCACCAAAACTAGCAACAGTTTTTTCTTTGAGTAGAAAGGATAGATGAGGAATTAATGACATGTCTGTTACGTGTTGACCTCCCTCTTCTGTGCTGGCAGTTTTACACCACCCACCATGTGTATTGGTCAAACCTTTCGACATCTAAAAAAGTGAACAAGCATTGTTTAGTATGACGTCCATCATCACTGACCTAGTATTCTTTTTTTGTTTCTGGGCCAGCCGAAGCACGCCACCGGATGCGTGAATTTCATCTTTGTCGCTGCATTAAAGACCTATCTTTGTTCGGGTTTTTGACATATACCCGTTTCCATTTTCAATTTAATCACTGACGGTAAAAAGTCACAGATCATTACAGTGGAGATGCTGACCAAATATAAGGACACTGTTTTCTATTGTTTCTCTGATTACTATGACGAAACCATTTGTTTGACGAATGTACTATTGCAAAGACCGTCAGAAAAATAAATAAGAAGACGTACAGCCAGACGTTAACACAGACGCAACGTTAGATATTGCTATTACCATGAAAAATAGCGTTAAGTAGTTATTTGACGGGAAAATTTCCTTAGATATGCTGAAATAAATATGTCAAATAATATAGGAAAATAAAGATTGCTTCTTAAACTTTCATGCCTTCACAAAACTTTTACGGCCAAAAAACAGAGAGTGGATTTCGTGAAGACTAATTTTCGTCTTTGAAAACTATACTGATAAAAAGTATTTTCAAAGCTGTAATTGATACACCAAATTGTATTAAGATTACAGGTTATCTATGAAAAATACGAATTAATGAAAATGTCTTGCAATTTTGTCCGTTAAATTATTTGACGTCGCAACAAGCGTAATATCCATATGCTAGGGATTGCATGAACTGCATTCGTAGGTCCCTTCGTCCGCTTACTGTAAATATCCTGCTTTCAACAAAACGAAATGATGCACAAATATTACAAAGAATGCACATCTATAAGACCATCATAAAGAAAGAAAAACTTCAGTATCATAACTATATATGCCATTGTATTGTCTCTTGTACCACAGCTTTAATGAAATCATATTCGTGTTGAATATATAATGCAGAAATATTCCACAAAATTAATGACAGTAAAATCTGATATCCTACTTAAATTATAAAATCATATTGGATTGGAATCACACAGCATTTATATATGTGTGTTATACTTTGCATTTGCCCAATAAGGAAAACATTAATAGTGCGTGTTTCCAATTTAATGTTATTTTTCTGTTACACTAGATGGTAGCAATATCTAACGTTGCGTCACAACCTTACGGACTGATGAGATGGTTTAAAGATATTTGTTAAAACAATTGCATATGATTTGTGCTGTTTTGTTGGTATCTCATTAACGGAAACCCGGTCATTTCCTTTGGTCATTTCAATAGGATTTCATGTTTTTTTTTTATATTAAAGATCTGCTTGTATGGGCTACTATATGGTTAATTATGATTGGGTTTGAAGTTATTGTATCAATGAGTAATAATGAAAACAATGACGTTGGTTTATGTATTATTCTTAATTTGATTTTTCTATTTAGATATAGATGTTTTGCCCGTATATGGATTTTTCTGTTTATGTCTTCTTTTGTTACCTTTACTATTGGCATAGGAACGTGATTTATATTGTCAAATTTTAATTATTGTCCGGTAATTTGGCATTTCTGTAGTGAAAAAATACGGTAAATTTGTTTTGTTAAATACAGGAAAGAGCTTGTGTTACTTTGTTTACAATGTATCAACAATAAATAAAACTTTGATTTGATTAGAATGAATCGCTATACATTTGGTCTTTAATTGTGCACACTTTTATTATTTAAACCATTTGTCGATTCCACTTGTCCAAGGAGCCTGTCAAAAATTAAAAAAATTAACATCGAAGATATAAAAACCATAAATGTGTGTCTTATTAAAATATTCAAATAAAAAAATTAACAATGTGGTAGCTGCAACACGACGGGTGCCACATGAGGACCAGTTTCTTATTATCCTTCCAGGGCACATAAGATAACCCCTACGTTTTGTTGGGGTCATTCTTGCTAGGTAAAATGTATCTACTTGTATATGTTTGGTTTATTATATTAGTCTTTTGGTCTTTGTCTTTTTTAATCAAAGCGTTTTCAGTTTATTTTCGACTGATGATTTTGAATGTTCTTCCGGTATCTTTCGCCTCCGAATTAATATTCACACAAAAAGGAAAGAAAAGGAACACTGTTTGATAGATAAAAAAATGTACTGTACACTTTCATCATAACCTCAATCTCTTTCAGACTTGCCTTTTATTGATTTAGTTTTTGGTATTTAACGCTATTTGTTATCACCACAATTAAACTATTTCGTGAAGGCTAGTTTTTATTGGTGGAAGAAGCCGGAGTGCCCGAAGAAAACCACAGACCTTGGATAGGAAAACTGACAATCCTAGTCAATTAAGATTGGAGTCGAGTTCACCGACACGAGTGGGTTTCGAACTCACAATCTCAGTGTTTACTGGTTAGTGATTACTGTAGTAGCTACTTAGACACGTTACCACCGAGGCCCTTTCCCTTTATTGTCTTACCTCGCAATCCATTCTTCCTATAACTTGTCTCGCCTTATTCAATTGGATAGATAGGTGGTTTCTGGCACCTGCTATTGTTTCCATCAAATGCAAATCACCTTCAACAGATCTTCTCGATCTAGTATGTCTTGAATCCTTAACAACGGACATGAAAATGATCAATACAGCTAAAATAATGACTGGCACCGCAATTCTCTTCATATGTTTCTTGTTCATCATTTTCCTTCAGCACCTACATTAAAATGTAAACAAATTATTAACCATTTTCATTAAAATCAAATTGTTAATGGGTAGCCTATAGAGACAAAAGACATTATCTACTTGTTAACCTAGCTTTGTTCTTGACCTGTTAATAAATTTCATCAAATTTAAGAGGATTGCGACTCTATTCAATATTGCAATCGTCCAAATTATAATTGCATATTGTTATATTAGACTGGTTTCAAAACATGATCGCTATATACATCATTAAAATATTTGATTTAAATCAGTTAAAATGTATGTCATTTAATGTTTTTTGTTTTGTAAATATTGCCGATATTCTTAATTATTATTCTGCTTAACATGATGCCTCCGGGTGCGGGAATTTTTCGCTGCATTGAAGACCTGTTTGTGACCTTCTGGTGTTGTCTGTTCTATGGTCGGGTTGTTGTCTCTTTGACATATTCCCAATTTATATTCTCAATTTTAAAGAACATAAATCTATTCCTACTAAAACACTTTATCACGTTCTAGATAGTGGTTTGCCTTCTACGTCGCCTAGCCAACATGTAACGGTGACCAATATATAGTTGTTTATTTTTGTGTCATTTGGTCTTTTGTGGAGAACTCTCTCATTGGCAATCATACCACGTTTTCTTTTTTTTTTTTTTTTTTTTATATGAAAGACATTTTTATTTCATTGAACTTTAATAAAAATTTGTCGTTCACCTGTACCAACGATACCAAATAAAATCGACATATAACGAACTATAATTGATACACAGTACTACTGTTGCCTTTATTCAAAATCAAGTGTAGAACAAGTATATATAGAACAAAAGATGTGGTATGATTGCCAATGAGACAACTATCCACAAGAGACCAAATGACACAGACATTAACAACTATAGGTCACCGTACGGCCTTCAACAATGAGCAAAGCCAATACCGCATAGTGAGCTATAAAAGGCCCCGATAAGACAATGTAAAACAATTCAAACAAGAAAACTAACGGCATTATTTATGTAAAAAAATGAACGAAAAACAAATATGTAACACATAAACACTGAATTACAGGCTCCTGACTTGGGACAGGCACATACATAAATAATGTGGCGGGGTTAAACATGTTAGCGGGATCCCAACCCTCCCCCTAACCTGGGACAATGGTTTAACAGTACAACATAGTACAACATAAGAACGAACTATAGAAATCAGTCGAAAAAGGCGTAATTCATCAGATGGATATATCTAGATAACTTTGATTTTGGAGCTTTTCAAATTAATAAAATCTTATTCATTTTCAACAGAACGTCATTTTCTCTTGATGGAAAAGTTCCAACTTCTCTGACCGTATAGTCACTGGGGTAAAGCTGATGACCGTAACTGCATTCACGGTCATCCCAAGATGTCGGATGAAAAATTAGGTCAGTTTCTGTATAAAGTGTTTCTATATCATTTTCTTTACAAATCATACATTGAAACGATGTAAATTTATAAAAGAATCACTCGGAAATCACTAATAACTTCTGAGAAATGTGCATGAAACGGGAAATTCGATTTGAAAAAATCGCCAAGATGACCGTAAATCACAATCGAGATGACCGTAACAGAATCAGCGATTCATAACAAGGCTGACCGTAACTGCTATTAAGATGACCGTAATTTGTAAATGATGACCGTAACTTTTAAAGGATGACCCTCAATTCTAAGAAATATCCGTAATTATATAGCTATCTTTTTGTATCAAATGATTGCCAAAAGACATGCAAATGAACAGGAAGGGAAAACATGCAACAAAAGCGCGATAAAATGACACCTTACAAGCATAATAAAAAAAAAATGGGGTGCACAGCCTTCAACTGCTCGACAAAAGATTTTTGTTTGTTTCTGGGATTCCTTTTAATGACATATAATAAATACACATTTTTAAAAATGCCAAAAAATTGCATGTACACCCATTGATATGATATCGTCTTTCATTTTGTCGTGCAAATAAAATAACAGAAATATTTTGAAAATATCATTCGAATAAACTAGTGAAGGTGAACTCCAGCAAAGTAGATCCTTAAAATAGTGTTGTACGAAAAGCGTATCACAAGGCGGAACGTTGTCAATTTGTATATATACAGAAATGTTATTCATACAGTCAGGATTCTACCTCTTTAAAATTATCTCCCCATTACGCCAGTTCATGCTCACAATCGTAGAAATGGAAGCCATTGTGGGGATGACGCTCTGCCATTTTTGCTCTTGAAAACTGATAAATTTATCCACATAGCACCATTACGATCGATCGTTATATGTCAGTTATATTTTAAAAGACAAATGTATCTACTAGCTAATGAGCATTAGTAAATGATCTTGTCTGCATTGATTCAACTTAAAAATATTGTCTGTTCGGATGTCAGATAGAATTTTTGAAAAATCTTAAGCATTTAAAAAAATTCTAATTAAATATTTCTTGGAAGGGCAGACTAAACATTTGCAGTGGTTGAAGATTATAAACCCTAGTTATCACACACAAGAAAATCATATTTTTTCGAAGATATCCATTTTCATTATCCAAATTAAAAGACTGTCCTCAAGTACTTTTAGAAAAAATAGCTATTCGAACACACCTGCTCTGTTTTTGTGATTCATTAGATAGGTATCTCACTTGACCCATATATTTCATCTTTTCGTACTGTCATTTTTTTACGTTTTAAAGTCAACCTGTAGCTTTGATATATAATAATGATAGAATCTGAAGCGAGATGCTATATAAAATATCTTGCTTTGTACGTTTTAAAGACAAAATATACACCCCAAACATGCACTAACATAAAAAGGTGCACTCGATTTTTCTCTTTTCGATACAATCGTTACCTGTTTTGGGGAATTTTTTCTTGATTCACATAATGGAAGGGCAGACACGAAAATTTCTGAACTAAAAGATTGATATGTTCTCCGTCCGTGATAACAAAAAATCGGAGGTTATGCATTTTCTACATCCGACTTTAGATACTATATATAAAAAAGAAGATGTGGTATTATTGCCAATGAGACAACTATCCAGAAAAGACCAAAATGACACAAACATAACAACTATAGGTAACCGTAAGGCCTTCAACAATGAGCAAAGCCCATACCGCATAGTCAGCTATAAAAGGCCCCGATAAGAACCATGTCGTCGACTTGATATCTTATTGTTTTGCATTACTATGTAATAGATACATTGAAAACATATGCAAATGGTGTTTTTAAAATAAGAAAAGTCGTTTTATTTGTTTCTATTAACTTTTTAAAATTTTGTTACTATATCAAACATTACAGTTAACATCTATCGCTTTCTCGATAAACACAGAGCTTCGATTCTTTTGTTCTATTTCAAAAGTGTTTCCGCCTGCATATATCAAGACAAATTAAGATTTTAATCTGCTTCCTCTGGAACCATACACATGGGGTCGATTACCAAATATTCGTATGTATTATTAATGTTTTTAATGCTCGATTTATTGGCATTATGTTTTTCTGGTCTGTGCGTACGTTCGTCCGTTCGTCTGTTTGTTTGTCCGTTTGTCCAGCTTCAAGTTAAATAAAATTGAAACTTAGTACACATTTTCCCTATGGTATAATCTTTATGATTCTAAAGCCAAATTACAGTTTTTTTCCCATTTTCATAGTCCACTTAACATAGAAAATGATAGTGTAGATGAGGCATCCGTGTACTAGGGACACATTCATGTTTCTTCAAATTTTCGTCGTATCGCTGTCAATTTGTGTTAAAATTTTAACGTCGATATTAATAAATATTTCATTGTTTACGAGAAATATGCAATTTACTATCATTGTTATAAATCCTAAATATGGCCAATTATATTATAGTTCAAAACAAGAGGCTGTCACAACGACAGCAAACCGGATTTATTAATATTTATTTGTGTCCTGGCAATATCACAAGAACCATTACTGATGAATGGTAAAAGTGAAAATCATTAATATCAAATTTGACCTCCATTTTGTCATCAGTATCAACATCTTAAAATTTGAAAAGCTAAGATTGAATGGTTCATGAGTAAATGCAACAACGTGAATGGAAACGCCATTTCACAATCTTTCAAGAACCATAACTCCTGAACGGTAAAAGTCAAAATCGTCATTATTGAACTTGACCTCTAATGTGCCATCAGTAACAACATATAAAAATTTCAAAAGCTTTGGTTGAATGGTTCATGAGAAAATGCACGGACACGACTGGAAACACCATTTTTTCAATCTTTCAAGAACCATAACTCCTGAACGGTAAAAGTCAAAATCGTCATTATTGCACTTGACCTCGATTTTGTCATCAGTAACAACATATTAAAATTTGGGAAGCTTAGGTAGAACATTTCATGCGTAAATGCACGGACACGACTGGAAACTCCATTTTTCAATCTTTCAAGAACCATAACTCCTGAACGGTAAAAGTCAAAATCGCCATTATTAAACTTGACCTTCATTTAGTTGTAAGAAACAACATATTAAAATTTTAAAAGCTTTGGTTGAACGGTTCATGTTAATGCACGGACAACATTTGACCGCCCGCCCGCCCGACCGCCCGCCCGCCGTACATCCCCAAATCAATAACCGACATTTTTGTCACAAAAATCCGGTTAAAAAGAAATTTATGAAACATATTTATATCCGCTAACCGAGCCCTTATTGAGATCGACAAACTCAACAAAAAAGCTTTGAATACAATACGGATATTTCTTAGAATTGATGGTCATCCTATAAAAGTTACGGTCGTCCTATATAAATTACAGTCAGTCTTTACAAATTACGGTCATCCTTTACAAGTTACGGTCATCTTTTTACCAATCACGGTCATCCTTGTTTTATGTTACGGTCATCTTGAAAATATTTTGATTATGATTTACGGTCATCTTAACGATTTTTTCAAATCGAATTTCCCGTTTCATGCACATTACTCGGAGGTAGTTAGTGATTTTCGAGTGATTCTTTTATAAATTTACATCGTTTCAATGCATGATTTGTAAAGAAAATGATATAGAAACACTTTAACAGACAATACAGAAACTGACCTAATTTTTCATCCGACATCTTGGGATGACCGTGAATGCAGTTACGGTCATCAGCTTTACCCCAGTGATAGTGGTATTTGCTCCCAAAAAAATCGGAAAAAATACAATATACGCGAATGAGTAACCAATCAAATCAAACAAAACAAAAGTAATTTAAATAAACATACCAAACTTCCTATTGTTAAACACAGTTTAATCCGTTTCCTTGGTGAACGCAATTTTGAAAAAAAGACAAACAATTTGTTGATTTTTAACTAAGGAATGATCAACAACTATTTCTCAATACATTTCTTTAGGTAGGAAACCATATATCACACTAAGACATCTGTCGGCAATCATCGGTGGAATCCGGTAGTCTCCTTCTAAAGTACGGAATCGGGCGAGTTGTGACGAATGACTAAAAGCATCTATCGGCAATTCTCGGGGTGCATCCGCTACTCCCTCCATCTAAGGTACGGAAACGGCCGAGTTGTGACGAATGACTAAGACATTTCATTTTTTCTATTCGCTGCATTAGGAATATGTTTGTCTTACAGTTAAATAGACGGCAAATGTTTATCTGCACTGAAAATCTTCAAATATCAAGTTTATTACTTTTTCACTGTTATGTCAAAATTTATGGGGTGCTCTTGTTAAAAAGTTTTACAACTAACATAGTACGTGACCAAGTGAAAAGTAATCCGACACATATTGTTTTATTTGTTCCACCGTCATTCTACCTGCAGGAATCATATATCATAAAAAATATATTTCGTTGAATTCCCGCTATTTTACTAAAATTTTCTTACTGACTGATACTTTCCTTTCTCAGCACAGTAGAGTGATGTCGCTAGAAACTAAGGGCGCACGTGCGTGAAATTAACAACGTCGTCATGGGTAAAATAGCGATAAACAGATTAGCATTGGTCATCTCAAAGATAATCTATAAGTCATATAAATAATAAAAAGATGTGGTATGATTCCAAATGAACTTTGATTGTCTTTATTGGTATTACAAGAATTTTATTTAAAATGTCACAACCATTATCATGTTCTTAGGTTAAAAATGTATTGTCATCATTCCTGTGCCGGTTGCCCCCGGTAACATGTGTATAGTTTTTCCTTTATAATTGTCATTGTCAATTTCTGGCATATCATTTATACCTAAAGTTGTAAAGGCTGGTACCGGTCTAGAAATCTACTCAAAATTTTGATGTCTTTCAAATCACGTGTAATCCTAATTCATTGTTGCTTCTCAACCATTTTGTGAAAAAGTCTTAAATCACTTGCGGTTTTCCGCACTGTATTGTCGTTTTAAAACACTCGACAAACACAGCCTGACACGATTACAAACAAGTTTCCAGAATTGCACAAAGTTGCATGTGATAAACGTCACGGACATTAACGGAAAGGCATGTGATAACATTTCGGAAGCAGTCAATAAACGTTCGTTTATCTGCCCGCCGATGAAATATTTAATGATCTATCTGGGTAATATACATTAATTTGTTAATCCTTTCATAGCCTCCTAATATTTTTGAATGTTATCGAACTGTAAAATTTATGTACTTTGTAGCCATGGAGTTGTCAATTTATGAGTTTGACTGGTATCTTTCGGCCCTCTTTTACGCAGGTGCATGATAAGAAAAAATATCACTAGAAACTAAGGTAGCACGAGCTCGTTGTCAATGTAAATAACAATGTCTTCATACGTATAATAACGATAAACAGATTATCATGGTCATCTTAACTCAATTGCTTTTCTCACTTTAACCGTACCGGCTCAAGCGATCAATCTCGTTGAGATGATCAAGGATAATCTATAAGTAATGGTTTCAATTTCAATGTATCAACATTATTTATCTTCAAATCCAACAATAGCATAGGTTGAGATCTCTTCAGCACATTTTAGTTGTTTTAATAGTCATCAAATTAGCATTGCTTTCTTTTATTTGCATTACTAATTATACTGTATACATTAACTAACTAATGGTTTAAAAAGAGGGAGAGTGCTTGTAACTTTTTGGTAACATAATTCTTAACTAATAAGAAAGTTATATGGGTATTATAAACATATAATCCCATTTAAACTTAAACCACTACAAGTTGTGTGTATTAATTGATTGATTGTTGTTTACTTTACGTCTAGTAGACAAGCTTTGTGTATTTACTTCTTATAGATCAACACTATAAATCATAATGTAAATATTATAACTCATTCAGATTTCTTATATGTCAACATAATTTAAAGTAATCATTTAAAAAGTGATAGAACATACAATGTATCCACTATTTTGCAACAATTAGTACTTGAACTATATCTTAGGTAACGACCATGTAACTTCAAAGGGGTATGTTTTTTCCTAAACAAGTATTCTGATTCCCAAATTGTTGAAAAATAAATATTCTGATCAAGCAGAGAACGAAACAAAATATTTTGAAAATCCAGATGTTCCCCAAACCTTATAGTGTTCTGACTATACTGACTAAAAAAAAACATAATCCCACTTGAAGTTAGATGGTTGTTCCCTTATTTAAGTGCTGACATAAGTCTACTGACATATTGATTAGAGTATACTACTGTAAGACACTCGTATTTCACACAACAGCTTTGCTCGAGGGTTAATACCATTCGAGAGTCTGATATTCTCCAGAAAGCCTAGATCACATACAGCTTGTATTTGATGTCACCCCAACAGCATAAGCTCGTGGGTTTGATATTACACCGACAGTCTAGCTTGGAGGACTGACATTGCCCAGACAGCTTAGCTCGAAGATATAATATTGACATAGAAATACATGATGCATGATAAGGTGTGATTAGATCATCTTATTTAAAATTATACTCACATTTAAATATTACATATCATTTTCAATTTCATTTCGGGACTCAAGTGCCAACTCAATGTGCTATGCACATATTAATGGATAACCTATATCTCATTTAAGAAGTGAGGAGCACGCCCCAATATCCACAAGGGACGTCTTTTTATTGTACAGAACGTATCCTTACGCAATTATATCTTTAAGTTATTGGAATAGAATCTTGAATGTGCACACAATTTTTGCCAGATGATGTAAAGCATCAACTGTGAACCAATTAAGTACATGTACATGTATATGACTCAACCAAAGTCAAAGTAACTATGACGCGTTTTAATTTTTCGTAACAAAATTCCCGTTCGAACGATATTTAGAATAAACAATACTTATATAAAATTTTATGTTTCTCGCATATTTCAAATACTGATCCTTTAAGATTCGTTCATTTGACACAGGCCAAAAGTCTTATAAAATCTCACGAAAATAAACGCATAGTACTGTACCGCTGTTACTCGTCTTGATGCTTCTGTTGCAGCTAGGTCTTCAAAAACCGAATCAATAAAATATCGTACAGTGAGCTATCGCAAGACAACTAACCCCTTTGGTTTAAACATAATGATAACCGTAAGTCTGAACACAAAAATACAGCGCATTTTACTTTATTGAATATAAAAATAAGAAGATGTTGTATGTTTATCAATGAGACACAAAATGACATAGAATTAGCAATAAGAGGCTATTGTACGGTTTTCAACAAAAAGCTAAGCACAAACCGAAAAGCCAGCTATGAACAGCCCGAAATGACAAATGTAAAACAATTCGAACGAGACAACTATATATAATGGCCTGATATATGTAAACAAAAATTAACAAAGGGGGAAAAGTTAACTAAACGCTACAGGTATAAAATATGTTACACCTATTGACTGGTTATGAGGGTATTAGCAAGTTTGTTGTCCCTAAGATACCAACTATTGGTCGAGGAGGAGCCAATGACAAAAGTTGGTATCAAAGGGACAACAAACTTGCTATTACACTCATACATTTGTTAACAGACATAAAAGGTAAAAAAATATATTACCGACGCCAAAGCAATCACAAATAATAAAGACAACTTGATTTGTTTACGGTCATAAAATATGTAGTTTATCCTTTTTTTAATAACGTGTAAATTTGAAATTACGACAGCAGAAGCATACTGATTATAGATGTACCGTTTACGATATTTCAGAGTTGAACACACTAAAATTCCCATGTGCTTATATTAAAGCACGCCAAGAAAGTCATTGTTGTCTAATGAAAAATGAGTATGGAAAAAATCTTTACTATTAAACGAGAAGACCTCATTTTGTGTGTCCCTTCTCTTCTTACCACAATAAATTAATCATCATGCCTCTGTGTCCTATAGGAACTATGCATAGTCGCATTTGTCATCCATTCGTACGCGTACGATTATTCAGTTTGGGTTATTTTTGGAGAAAAACGAAAAAAAAAGGTGTCCGGATATTATTTTCGTTTTTGGACGGATTTTTAAGCCAGACTAGACTTCCGGTTTGCGTTTTTTTTTTTTTTTTTTGTATACTAACATACATGAAAAAATGTATTGCTTTCTGCTATCATTTTCAAGTTTACTGTCCATGACGGTCACAGAGTTTATTACATTTTTGTAAATAGAGAGGGTCTATTAAATTTATCAATGACCGCCGTGGATCGATATTAAAGTTAACTGAGAATTGATAGTAAATAGCAAATGCACTTTATTTATTGTAATGAAAAGTCATCATACAGTGGCGGATCAAAAACTTTTCATAAGGGGGAGGGCGCTGACTGACCTAAAAAAAAAAGTGGGGCTCCCGCTCCAGTCATGCTTCAGTGATTCCCTTTTTGGTCAACCAACTTTTTCCCACGAAAAGGGACTAGTTAGTTTGATCTATTACAGATTTTCATTGTAAAATTTAACTCACTTACAAGTATTATGTTCATGCCACCATTTATTGTTTACAAAGATTCCTACACAAATTTAAATTAAATACAATCCAAAGTCAAGCACACCCAAAGCCAAAGCTGTACTTGAATACTAGTGTTAATAAAACTATTAATCGGGGTAATATTCTTTTAAACTATTGACTAGCAAATAAACTGTGGAATGAAATAGCACAAATATCCATTTATTTCTATTCCGCTATATTTGGGTTTTTCCCTTATCTATTTCTATCTTTAGTAACTGTGGCTTGTAGAACAAGTTTGTATAGTATCTATATATAAGTCTTTAGTGAGTACTGCACGAGTATTTCATAGGCGGGAATACGGGTGGGGTATATAAGTCCGATACTTGGATAATTTGTATCGAGGTTCTCACAGTAACTTCAAAGTAACAACACGTTCTGCATAGTATGTCCGACACAGGTTCTGAACAAGACCATAACGCTACTGGTGAAGATCATCATGATACAGAGTTGACTACCGATGGGGCCATTTCGCTTTTCACTTCAGCTTTAAACAACGCATTAGAGAAACAGAAAGAGTCGATGATTAACCCTTTTGAAGCTCGGTTTGGCAAAAGTATTAAGGCAACCGGTGTCGAACAAACAGAATTCACATTCAAGAGCAAATTATTCAACATTCGTTTAATTCCGAACGCTTGGATAAACTTTCCGCCATTGAAAGCTGTATAAAGTTGGGCAACGTTACAGAAGTTAGTAGTATCCTTTCCGAGGAGAAAGAAGTACTTCGAAAGCGGAATAAGATCCTTAAGATAGCTGATAAACACGGTTGGGACACAGTAAAGGAATATTTGGGTAGTCCGTTGGCAGAAAATAAAGAAGATGCTAGTGATTTACGCGCTGCTATTTCTAGGGCTGCTAGAAAAAGAAACTATAAGCCGTACAATAAACCCGATGCTGCAAACAGTAGTTCCAGTCGAGGAAAATTTAATTCCAAAAGCTTTTTTTCGTGGCCTTAGCCAAGTCGGTGATACAGACCGAGTCAAAGAAACATACAAGTGCTTCTACTGCAATCAACCCGGGCATTTCGCACGGAACTGTCCCCAAAAAAGTACCCCTACAGCCACTTTTAGTGCACCAAAGTTCCAGCAGGATCAACACACAGGAAAGACACAGTAACAGCACAGAAACTGACGAAGTTGAGTATTTATTTGAATTTGGTAACAATTATGAGAAAAAATCTGGCAAAAATTTTGTAAATGTTAAAGGCAATTTGAAAAAAAACATTCATCATATTGGAAAAATGTACTTCATGCTAATGATTTTATTATGAACGTTATTGATTTTGGTTATAGAATTCTATTTTTGAGTGATCCACCTTCTGTTTTTCTCAAAAATAATAGATCAGCCTTACAGCATTCAGAGTTTGTTGAAAATTCTATTCAGGAACTTTTATCAAAACATTGTATAACAGAAGTTAAATGCACATGTGTGGTTAATCCACTTACTGTTTCAGTTAATAGGTCAGGAAAAGAAAGATTAGTTTTAGATTTAAGACATATTAATAAATTTGTTGAAAAACAGAAAGTAAAATTCGAAGGAGTAAAAGAAGCTTTAACTTTTGTCAATTCTAACAGTTTCGGGTTTAAGTTTGATATAAAGTCGGGTTACCATCATTTGGACATTAACCCCGATCATCAAAAATATTTGGGATTCTCTTGGAAATATGGCGATACGGCTAGATATTTTAATTTTACAGTTTTACCTTTTGGACTTTCATCGGCTGGTCATGTATTTACAAAGACTGTACGTGTTTTAGTTAAATATTGGAGATCATTAGGATTCCCTATGGTAGTTTATTTAGACGACGGTATGGGAATTGCAGAAAATTTTGAAACTTGTTCAAAAATATCAAAAATAGTCGAAAAAGATTTACTGCTTTCCGGTTTTATTGCTAATACAGAAAAGAGTGTATGGGAACCAGTCCAAGTGATTGAATGGTTGGGTTTTGTTTGGAATTTTAAAGATTGTACTTCAGAAATGTCGACCAAAAAATTAAGAACCTTAAAAGAGGCTATTTCTAATTTAGTTGAAGGTAATACGCATTTTACTTGTCGAAACATGCATGTAGCAAAAATATGCGGAAAAATTATATCCATGATTCCCGCACTTGGTAATGTTTGCCAGATAATGACAAAGCACATGCATATGTTAGTATGTTGTAGAAATTCATGGGATGAGAAAATTCTAGTAAATGATTATATTTTAGAAGAGTTAAAGTTTTGGTATTTTGAGTGCGAGTCATTGTCTTTCAAACGAATTGTACCTATGAATAGAATGCCTCAGCGTGTAATATTTACTGATGCTAGTCAGTACGCTGGTGCAGGGTTCATTTCAAATGATAACAAAATTGTACATTTTATGTTTTCAAGATTGTCTTGATCGAGACAAAAGTTCTACATGGAGAGAGCTAAAACTGTAGAAAACAATATTTCATGTTTTAAGTCTGAATTAGCAGGAAAATTTGTCAAGTTGTATACTGATAACCAAAACGTTGTACATATTGTTAAAAAGGGTAGCATGAAAATGGAGTTGCAGGAAATCGCTTTAAGTATATTCCACATTTGTTTATCTTGTGATATTTTCTTAGAACTTGAATGAATTCCCAGAGATGAGAATTATTACGCAGACTATCTAAGTAAAAGCTTTGATTATGATGATTGGGGCGTTTCAACGCATATTTTTACGTATTTTAGTTCATTGTGGGGCCATTCACGTGTGATCGTTTTGCGGATTCTAAAAATAGTAAAGTAGAATTTTTTTAATTCTAAATACTTTACACCGGATACCTCGGGGTGGATGCTTTCGCATATGATTGGTCTGGCCATAATAACTGGTTAGTTTCTCCAGTCCATTTAGTTAGTAAGTGTTTAAATCATATGCAGTTATGTGGAGCTCATGGAAATCAGCATTGTTTTGGCCTATTTTAGTCAATAGATTTACAGACCAATTTAAAGATTTTGTTATAGATTTTAGAGAGTATGTAAAACCTATGAACTTTTTCACAAAAGGTTCGCAAGAGAATAGTATATTCGCACAGAAACCTTTTAACAGCAATGTATATGTATTGCTACTAGATTTCTCTAGATATTAACACTGTGATGTATATTGGACAGTTTTAGCTGTAGAAAACGTTTCAATTTATAGTATAGTTCTTTCTGCGAAGAGTGAATGCCGCAGTTAAGATATAATATGTGTGTATAACTTTTGTATGAAATTGCTTTAGTTAGTATGATCTATTACAGATTTTCATTGTAAAATTTAACTCACTTACAAGTATTATGTTCATGCCACCATTTATTGTTTACAAAGAGTCCTACACAAATTTAAATTAAATACAATCCAAAGTCAAGCACACCCAAAGCCAAAGCTGTACTTGAATACTAGTGTTAATAAAACTATTAATCGGGGTAATATTCTTTTAAACTATTGACTAGCAAATAAACTGTGGAATGAAATAGCACAAATATCCATTTATTTCTATTCCGCTATATTTGGGTTTTTCCCTTATCTATTTCTATCTTTAGTAACTGTGGCTTGTAGAACAAGTTTGTATAGTATCTATATATAAGTCTTTAGTGAGTACTGCACGAGTATTTCATAGGCGGGAATACGGGTGGGGTATATAAGTCCGATACTTGGATAATTTGTATCGAGGTTCTCACAGTAACTTCAAAGTAACAACACGTTCTGCATAGTATGTCCGACACAGGTTCTGAACAAGACCATAACGCTACTGGTGAAGATCATCATGATACAGAGTTGACTACCGATGGGGATGAACTTTTATACTGTGATGGTTGAATGCCACAGTTTATAAATATGAATTGCGAGGTAAAATGCCGCAATGTTTGTTTTGTTACATGTATTATATACGTAAATTCATATTAAACAATTTTTGCTTAGTATTCATTATATTATTTGTTTTCCAGATCAATGGAAACAATTTGAGACCTATACTAATGATTCGAGACTCGCCAGTGTCATTCGAGATTTGCCGTCTTTCGTTGAATCAGCGAGATCCAGTGCTACCATTAAGAAATACACGTGCCATTTTAAGAAGTTTGAAAAGTGGTGTAATACATGTTCGCTTGAGTGTTTACCTGCGACCATCACAACAGTTTCGCTGTATTTAGGTGGACTTATTCAACAGGGATCCAGTGTCGCAAATTTAGATTCTAGTTTTTATGCAAATAAATGGTTCCATGATTTTCATTTCAAACATAATCCTTGTTCAGATAAATTTCTAGGTCTTATTTACGAAGGTGGTAGGAGACTGTTAAGCAAACCTATAATTAAAAAAGAGCCAATTACGCCTGATATATTAAATAGAATTGTTTTGAAATTTGGAGATTCTTCTGATCTTAAGAAACTGAGAGTGGTAGTTTTATTTCTATTAGGTTTTTTCTGGGTTTTTGAAGTATAGCGAATTGGCCAATATCAAGATGAGCAATATTGAATTTTATGACAGTTATATAAAAATTTGTGTTGAGAAAAGTAAAACTGATTTATATAGAAGGGGTAATTCTGTTATTATAGCTGCTACAGGTACAGATTTGTGTCCAGTTCTTTGGTTGAAAAGGTACATCGATTTAGCTAAGTTGAATTTGCATTCAGATAATTATATTTCTAGGGCGCTTTCTTACTTAAAATCAAAAGCTGTTTATAAATTATGCAGTATTAATAATCCATTGTCATATACTAGAGCTAGGGAGATTTTGTTAGAGAGTTTGACAGACATTGATATAGATAAGTCCAAGTTTGGGCTCCATAGTTTAAGAAGTGGTGGTGCATCCACTGGCGCAAATCGAGGCGTATCTGATAGGTTACTTAAAGCTCATGGTAGATGGGCTTCTGATAAAGCTAAAGATGGGTATATAAAAGACACTTTAAAATCTCAGATGGCTGTCTCTCTGAATCTTGGTATATAATCCTCATACAAAATTTTTGTTTTTATTTTTTCCTTTGTTATATCGAAGTTACTGCGAGCAAACCAAACCTACATTTTGACTTGCCTCTTATTTCGCCAAGTAGATAGATTATAAATGTTTTAAATTCGGACGAATTTATGAGGGAGAATTTAAATGTATTTCTATTCCGTTATATTTTGGGTTTTCCCTTATCTATTTCTATCTTTATTAACTGTGGTTTGTAGAACAAGTTTGTAAAACAAGTTTGAAGAACTGGTTGGATAGTATCTATACATAAGTCTTTAGTGAGTACTGCACGAGCATTTCATAGGCGGGAATACGGGTGGGGTATATAAGTCCGATACTTGGATAATTTGTATCGAGGTTCTCACAGTAACTTCAAAGTAACAACACGTTCTGCATAGTATATTATTTTTATTTATTTATAATGATTTAGTTTAGAATAGCTAGATGTGTATTTGCTGGGATATATTTGTAATGTCTTATTATCATAATTATATGTTGTATCGCACAGAAAATAAGAAAGTTACTGCGAGCAAACCAAACCTACATTTTGACTTGCCTCTTATTTCGCCATGTAGATGTAGATTAGAAATGTTTTAAATTCGGACGAATTTATGAGGGAGAATTTAACGTTCTTTTTTTATGTATTATAAACATACGGAGGTATAATATAAAAAAAACTGTCAAGTACTAAAGTCATGCCTTGTACACGCCTGATATTATAATGCTCTGAAATAATCTTTACACCCTTAAAAAGACAAATAAAACTTCAAAATAAAAAAAATAAAAAATGATGCAGATGTTTTTATATCTAAAAGGCTAGTTTTCATTATAAAACTTATTTACATATACTTTTTTCCCAAGAAAATTCTATAATTTGTCCAAATTAAGAAGAAATTTACTATTTAAATTGTTTGATTCCAGTAAACAATTCGCCGATATATTTTCCGTATGCAATTAACTCAGCGTGACCTTTCTCGTAAAAATCCGGTGATCACAATACGCATGGATCTGTCGATGAAATATCCATGCTTCTTTGTTGATTGTTTACTATAAAGGTGACGTTCAGTAAACTATGGCGCTTCAAAACACGGCAATGAATTAGCTGCCTTATTTTTACATCATAACAGACCGCGAGAAACTTTTTCTGACGATTATACGATATGAATGCGTAAAAAATGATAAAATCGTGCACAGAAGACTAAGTTTATGATATATACATGTATTGGTTCAAGAATTGGATAAACATTATTTTTCACCAGTCACTCGTTTATATGACTTTAAGGCCGGATGTATAGTTCAAAAGAAAGAAATTTGGAATTGAATTTTCCTCTTAATATGAACATAAGTACATATGAATAATGATTTTATTACAGAGAAGAAGAAATAATAATTTAACGGTATCAGCTTGTTAGACAATTATTTATATGTATCGTTGAATGATTGTTTGTAACTACTGATAAATGTATTAACAATACAATATTACAACAATGCAAATAGTTTATTTACGTCTCACCATTAATATTACAATACATAGCATAAAGGGCACGAATACATACAATAATATAAAATATTAATGCCATTCTAAAAAGAATTATGAGAGACGGGATTAAAAATAAATATATATTGAAATTAATGATATACAAATATAGCCTTTGTATGAGGTCGATACAAGGATTTATTCCATATTGGTATTATTTTAGTAGGTTTCTCTATATGGATTGGATTTTGAATAAAAAAGCATATTCAACTGAGAAAGTGTTATTCACCGCGCTAAACGTCACGCGCTTTTACGTGCAACGTTATGGTAAAATGTTTCATGTAAAATTTGTTTTGGTAATATGTTTGTGATTATATACATTTTCTTCTCTCGGAATATGGAATAAAACAATTACTGTCTTTTGCTTCGGTAAATATGGGGTTTAATTGACTTTTGAAAAACAGATATTCACTTCGGCCGTTGGCCTCAGTGAATATCAGTTTTTCAAAAGTCAATAAAACCGCATATTTACCTCATCAAAAGACAGTAATTGTATATTATCATATACTTAGCATTGATATGATATCTTATGCATATATATAACTTTATTTCCTCTATTATAGAGATTTGGTGTACATGAAATATATAAATCAGAAAATTACAAAAAACAAAGAATTAAAGTCACCGTTTAAAGTTAATATGAGAAAAAAAAATTAGCACTGTCTATAATATCGGTAACGGACACATATTCTATCGATTGTAGAAATCTCTGCAGATTGTTTCAACGTGACGAACACAAGTCTTAGAGAAAAAAGTTAATTCATCATTTTCTAATTCATATGACGTATTGCAAGAGAGAATTGTTGTTGTGAATTCATGTGCCGAAAGACTGTCCATATAAACACTGAACTGAATGGGATTAATGTTAATAATGTCTTCCCATAGATCATCTCTTTTGTCTTGAATAAAATCACAGGATACCAGTAAGTGTTCAACGATATTCAAGAAGAACTTTCCACATTTGTCGCAAAGTAAATGTTCATCTTCGTAGCGTACTATAGAACATAAGTCAATCACATACTTGGCGGAGACACGAAGTTCGGGAAACTGTTTCGCAATTGTCCATGCTTTATGCGGTTTGATTGCAGAATGAATATGTCTAAACATATAAAAGTCATTATCGCATGAAATTCGGTAAGACCACCATGTTTCTTCACTTGCATTTATATTCTGATTTACAATAATTGACCAAAGTTTTTTTGATGGGAAAGAACCAGTATTTGCAAAATTAACAATATAATCTGTAATGTTATATTTTTCGGCTGCTTTATAGATGTCAGGTATAAAACCAAGTTGTTCTGGAACACATTTATGTTTGAATTCCATAAGTCTGCTTATCATTATTCGTTTTGGTAACGCAGAAGACTTTAACCTACATAGTCTACCAAAAAATAAAAGTTTACATCTGTTGATAATGCTTTCAACTGAAAACCAACCTAGAAGACTTGTACACTTGTCAGAACGGGTTCGTTTTGGAAGCCCTTGAATAATTTTACACACAAATCTGTGAGATCTTTCTAACATCGTAAGCTCTGTTTGAGTCAAATTGTTCCATAACTCACAACCATATAGAGCTTTGCTGTAACATATTTGAAGTATTATCTTGGAACACGTCAAAGGGTTTAAAATTGATGGATGAATTCCAGAATTTAGAACTGAAAGAGCAGTTGATCGCAACACTCTACAAGCATTCAACGTCTGGTCCATTGATCTAAATTTACAGTTCAGAAGAATACCGACATGTTTGGCAGACGTCACGAGTGGTATGATGTCATTATACAAAGTTAGATTGCTTGTAACATTCTTGTTCTTCTTTGAATAACGTAAGACGTTGCTTTTAGTCGGAGAAAACTTGAATGCCCACTTCTCGCTATATGTCTGACAAATGTTAATAAGTTGTTGCATTCCTTTTTCTGTTGTTGAGAGTAACGCAATGTCGTCGGCTTGAACAGAGCTGCTTACACTGATATCTAGAAGAACGCATCCCAATTTAGAGTCTTCAATGTCGCACAAAAGATCGTTTATGTATACTAAATATAACAGGGCGGATAAGACGCCACCTTGGCGAACGCCTCGTTTCAGTTCAAACCAACGAGATAGCCTACCATTGAACAGTACAGAACTACGCATGTCACTGTATATTTCATCTATGAGCAGCCATAAATCACCGGTAACTCCATATTTATGTAGTTTATATAACAATGCATCATGCCATACGGTGTCGAAAGCTTTCGTGCTATCTAACAGCACAACAATAACATCACTGTTACGTTCAATATAATGACGAATCGGTTCTTGTAAGTTAAATGAAGCATGAATACTTGATAATTCCTTTTGGTATGCCATCTGAGATTGATGTGGAAACTTTATGTGCAAGGAGTCGAATCGAGGATAAAGAGACTTTTCGAATATCTTGGCGATACAACTTGTTAACGATATACCGCGGTACGAATTGGGATCAGTTTTGTTTTTATTTCCACCTTTGAATAACGGTATAATTACACTTGTTTTCCAATCTAGAGGAGTATAACGTGTTTGTATTATTAGGTTGAATAGATTGCATAAGTGTTTTTGCAATGTTTTACCACCATATTTTATATGCTCATATGAAACGTTGTCTAAACCTGTAGATTTGTTGTTACATAAACTTTTACAAATGTTGGAAATTTCTTCAAACTCAAATGGGTTGATTGGAGCTTTGATTTCCTTCTGCGTTTGTCGTATTTTATTCACTTCATGTTTTACCAAATTTATGTTTGCTGAATTTGTTAGCTTGCTATCAAACTGAAAAATGGATTCAAAATGGTCCGCCCATGCTTCGCATATTTCACTTTCGTTTGTATGAGTTATTCCATTTAAATTTAGTTCACGACAAAAAGTTTTCTGTTTACGTCTGCTTTTTAAGACCGACCATACATATCTTTGATCATTGTCGATAGACTCTTCCATTCTGTTGGCAATGTTCATAATATGTTCGTTGTAAGCTTTATCCATTTCATTTCTGAAAGTCCGTTTTGCATGTTTGTAATCAGCGAAGAACTGATCGCTTCTATCGTGAACTTTTCCGTTCAGTATCCATAAACTGCGCTTATTTAGCATTGTTTTGTGTGATAGATCTACGACTTTCGTCCAATAAGGCTTTATATGTTTCACAAATTGCTTATGTGGGAGTGTTTCTTTGTCAGCTTTTTGAACAGCAACTATAATAGTCTTATAGTAGAGCTCGATATCTTCTTTGGTCGCTGGTAGTGACGGCATTTGAACAGACCATAAAAATTGTGAGACTGCAAATGAATAGTCATTAACTGAATTCATTTCTAACGCTTTGGTCCACGATACTTTGTCAGCCATAACACTTTCGTATAAGTTGTCACTATCAGCACGACATTGTTCGATTAGTAAAGTACACGCGATAGGCTTGTGATCAGAAACGTTAAATATGCTTTCGTCTGGGACAAACACATTGTAAATATCTCGTGTATTTTCGTTATTTGTGACTATGTGATCTATCCCTGTTTTAGGACCATCCTCATAAGATTGAAATGTACATACCGGACCTTTGGCAAAGTCCTGAACATGTAATGATATACTGTTATTGTCAATAAGGAGACTTTCAAGAAGTTGACTACGACGATCTTGAGTAAACGAATATCGGGGTCCACCAATCTTGCAATTGAAATCACCAAGAATATACACCGTCCCGTGGTTCGAATACGATTTGTATGTGTCCATTAAGTATTCAAGTTCATTAACGAATGCTTCGTTGGGTTGTGTAATTGCTGGTAAGTATATAGACAGAAAAAATATACTAGGTAAATTAGGAAGTTTAAGTTCGATACCACATATCCTATTGCTATCAATTACTAATTCTGTGACATACGGAGATAAAGTTTTAGAGACTATAATCGCAACACCTCCACGGGCGCTATAACTGTATTTTTCAGGGCAGTGTTCATCGGCGCATTTTCCAAATACTAAATAGTTTTGTTTATCGATTGAATTAAGGAAGTGGAATTGTGATTTTCTAAGCCAGTGTTCAGATAAACAAATAATATCAATCTTATTATCATTAAAGAATTCTAGTAGATATGGTACTGCGGACATTATTCCGCGACAGTTCCAACATGCTATGTTTAAAGACATTTATGGATGTTCGGTCTTTGTAGATAGAAAAACTGACCATGGAAGCCATTCTTTTAGAAAAATGCCTTCAGGCCAAAAAGACGGATCCCGTCACATTGAGCATCGATATTAAGTTGTGCAGAAGCTGTTCGTCGATTTTGTTTATCAAAATATCTTAAATGTGTTACATTAACACCTCTTGCAGCGAGATATTCACGCATAGATTCTTCACATGAATTGTGTTTGTCGATACCACCTACGTAGAATCTGGATACACGGTGTCTTGTTTTTTTAACAAATCCACGAAAATTGTCAACGGTTGTGGGATTACACATGGAAGTTGGAAAATGCACTTTTATATTTGTATTTTGTTCATTTCCAGTTATATTGTTGTTGGTGTTCTTGATTTTATTTTCTATTGAAGTAGACGGAGCTGGATTAACAATATTACTTTGTGCATGTATGTCTTTGACTAAAACGGACAGATTCGTAACATCAGAGGATCTGACGTGTTTTGTGTGTGAGTCAACTAGAGAATTGGAATGTTCATTAATGGAATTCCTTTGAATTGGCTCTTTGGACTGACTCAAATCGGATTCGATCACATTGCAATTATCTAATGCTTCAGCCGAAGCTTTAACTTGTTCAGATTTAGATTTTAGAATGTCTGCATACGATTTTGTAGACTTGTCAAGGACTTTGACATCTTTTTCGGTGTTTATGATACGCTTTCGCAAATCACTAATTGACTTCGCATGAGAACAACAATCAATATTTACTTTTTTGAGTTCATCGTCAAATTCTTTCAGTTTATCACTCATGATGTTTGTCTTTGTTTTCAGACTTACAACGCCTTGCGCTCTTGTATCACTTAGCTGGTTAATTCTACATGACTCAGATTTCACGCTTGAACGTAGTTCATTAACGTCTAGTTTTACTGTTTTAAAGTCGTTTTTTATTTTGTTTACATCTGTTGTTAACTGTTGAATGCTGTTTTCGTATTCATCCAGTTTGTTTCGGAAAGTTCCTGAACTTTTTTCAATTGCTAATTTATTTGATTTGCATGTCATTTCCGCTTCATGTGTAACGACACTCATGTTGTTTACTGTTTTAGCTAAGTTTTCGTTGTTTTCTCGTAAGGATGAAATTTGATTCTGAAAGTTCCGTAACCGGTCATTGTTTTTCTGGTTAGCGTTGACCAGTTGCTTGTTTTCTCGTACTAATACAGATACTGTTTTATTAAGATATTCGATTTCCTGAGTGTAGTCGCCTTTCAATGTATTAATTTCTCTTTCTATGCGCACGAGAGACTCTTTCAGACACAAGTTCTGAGAAAATTCGCTGGAATGTGTTTGGTTATTTTCATCTGCTGTAGACATTTTTCGGGCACTTTGCGTATGCGAACGAGTATTAAGTGTTAATCTTAAATCTTCCGTATATTCTCCGAGTGATGCTAAATAAAGCGCATAGCAATCGCTACCAAGTTTGTTTTCAACTGATTCACCGTTTGGTTTTCTAGGACTAAGACGCTTTTTAAGAGTTGCATTCAGATATGGAAAGTTATGTTGACATTTTGCAATTTCCAGAAGTGCGTAGCGAATGTCGTCAATTTCACAGTGAGCGTTTTGGCATTTATCAATTAATTTAGACACAAAGCTGTCTTTAGGTAAAGATAAAAGTTCTTCTTGGATAAATTTTATTATCGATTCTGTTATGCTTGTATCGTTGCTTATGTTGCTTGTGTTGGAAGGAACATCTATTGTAATGTTAGTTTGTCTTTGTGACGAAAGAAGATCATCAAAAGGATCAAATTGGCTATCTATAAAACTCGAGTGAACAAGTAAATCGCTAGGTCTAAGTTCCGTTAGATTGTTCATGATATATTTGTTGATTGTTTACTATAAAGGTGACGTTCAGTAAACTATGGCGCTTCAAAACACGGCAATTAGCTGCCTTATTTTTACATCATAACAGACCGCGAGAAACTTTTTCTGACGATTATACGATATGAATGCGTAAAAAATGATAAAATCGTGCACAGAAGACTAAGTTTATGATATATACATGTATTGGTTCAAGAATTGGATAAACATTATTTTAACCAGTCACTCGTTTATATGACTTTAAGGCCGGATGTATAGTTCAAAAGAAAGAAATTTGGAATTGAATTTTCCTCTTAACATGAACATAAGTACATATGAATAATGATTTTATTACAGAGAAGAAGAAATAATAATTTAACGGTATCAGCTTGTTAGACAATTATTTATATGTATCGTTGAATGATTGTTTGTAACTACTGATAAATGTATTAACAATACAATATTACAACAATGCAAATAGTTTATTTACGTCTCACCATTAATATTACAATACATAGCATAAAGGGCACGAATACATACAATAATATAAAATATTAATGCCATTCTAAAAAGAATTATGAGAGACGGGATTAAAAATAAATATATATTGAAATTAATGATATACAAATATAGCCTTTGTATGAGGTCGATACAAGGATTTATTCCATATTTGTATTATTTTAGTAGGTTTCTCTATATGGATTGGATTTTGAATAAAAAAGCATATTCAACTGAGAAAGTGTTATTCACCGCGCTAAACGTCACGCGCTTTTACGTGCAACGTTATGGTAAAATGTTTCATGTAAAATTTGTTTTGGTAATATGTTTGTGATTATATACATTTTCTTCTCTCGGAATATGGAATAAAACAATTACTGTCTTTTGCTTCGGTAAATATGGGGTTTAATTGACTTTTGAAAAACTGATATTCACTTCGGCCGTCGGCCTCAGTGAATATCAGTTTTTCAAAAGTCAATAAAACCGCATATTTACCTCATCAAAAGACAGTAATTGTATATTATCATATACTTAGCATTGATATGATATCTTATGCATATGTGTAATGAGCGGAAGTACACAAGCCACAATTTCCCGCCCGGGCTGATTACCTATATCAGGGGCGTCTCGTGCAAAAACTCATAACAGTGCTTCTCGTGCAAATTACCTCCGGTGTTTCCGGTATCGATTGTTTTCTTTTCCATTGTGACGTCAGATATTTTTTATGTCGACGGCAAAATTTACGGGAACTTTTGTGGGGATAGCTTAGTACTTGCTAACAAATGCCATTGACAATTAAGAATCATTTTATAGTACAACAAACATGGAGTAATAATGATCATAAAACTCTTCCAAATTTCCAATGTTACAAAATGCCTCTATAGGAAATGTTACCACACATATATATGGAGGTAGTGATGCTGTTGTTGGACAATTATCGTATACATGTATTTGATTCATAATTTAACTTCTTTATAAAGTTTTTGACTGTTTTAGTTATTGCATTTGTTTATTTGCCTTACATGAAATTATTGTCGGAAGTATAATTATGATAAAGCGATTAATACATGTCTCGGGCTGATATGGGGGTCACGGGATGATACCCAGGCTAATATGGAAAAGGCCATGTATTAATCTCTATATATATGTAATAACAATTACTTTAAACTATATAGTATACATAGATATATATTATAACACGATTTAATAACAACATTTTCGTATAATAACATTTTATATCAGTACCGTTGTGCAAATTTTTAGACTGATATAATTATTTCCTAATCTGCATAGTATCGCCTATTCTAGACGATCCGATACATAGTAAATTTGCTGGTTGGTCCTTTTTATAGACTTTTATACATATTATAATATATCATATACCTGAGTGTACTAAAGGAATCTGACATGTACGTTTGTATATTTCAATTTACAACACGATTAAATCATAATTTAAACTAAATAAATATTTTCATATCACACAAAACATTATCATTTAAATGGTGTCACAAACAAATCTGACCCCAGCCCATTCACGTGCAACGGCGCGTGTCCAAGATATTATCAATTAAATTTAATATTAAAAATTTAAATCAAATATAAACTGAGGTCTATAACAAACGATCGTGTTCCCATTGTACAGATTAAAGGATTAAAAGATTATCGTTAACGTAGGATTAACTTCTTCTAAGTGAAAGGATATAAACAGAAATAATAGAACAGAATTTCATATTAAATTTCGGTCAAGTATTAAAAAAATGTTTTGGTTTATTAAGAAGAATTGTTGATTTAATTAAAACAGAAGTTCGTAATTTATGTGGATTAAAGACATAGAGATTATCCATGAGAGATTATCCCTGACTTCACACCTCGTGTTAATCGGGTTGTCTCGTTACCGGAGGAATATAACCATTGGTGGCTTCATTACAAACGAGGAATATTAACAAACGAAAACGTGTACCGCAGGTTAGTGTTATTTACTTATTTATATAAAACATGTCCAATTCTTTAATATATATGTTCCGGACCATATGAGTATTTGGACCATACGCGTATGGTCATGACCATATGGGTATATACTCATATGGTCCGAACATACGCGTATGGTCGGACCATACGCGTATGGTCGGGGTAATTAACACTCTGTTACAGTTTACTTTTAATACTTCTAAACTCTTCATATGGTATGACCGTTCATTCAAAAGACGCTATCATATAGGTAATTTTATCGTTATATTATAATAAAAAGATAAGCTAAATAAAAATAAGAAGTTTCACATTGTTAATTTTACTTAATTGTCAAATTTAAAGTAAACACATTTTATACCGATGGTCATTACCGATGGTCATAACCGATTTGTTATTACGAGTAAATGGCAATATGTCGACTAAAAAATTAAATTCCAAAAATTTCTTAATGAACTGTTACATAAGAAGTCACAGGAAAGTAGCATACTATTAGTTTATTTAAGTTGTGTTGTGAAGATGGTGTATTGCAGTCAACCATTTTACGATATTTGAGATCTAGAGCTTCTTAAAAACACTGTAGACATCAGAATTGCCAAAGACCTCGGTATCACTGTACGCAGCTGCAAAAAAGGCTTGTTTTTCACTCGCAAACAAAATGTGTAAATGAAAAAGATCGTGCACAAAACTTGCAAATGCAAAAAAGCTATGATACCATGTGGAAGTGAATGTCATCCAAGCCTACATGCACTAATGTAACTAGCGATGAAAACTAACTATGGCATCAATATTAAATTTTTACGTAGTTTTTTTTTATTATAAAATTAAAAAATTGTCATGTTTTAAACCATCACTGTTTTTTTTAGATAAAGTTCTTGTATTATTGAAACGTTTATAATGTAATTTGGAAAAATAGATATACCTATATGGTCCAAATACTCATATGGTCCGGCCCGTTAATAACCAAACGAGTATTATACTCATATGGTCCGACCATACGCGTACGGTCGGACCATACGCGTATGGTCGGACCATATGAGTATACGCATATGGTCATGACCATACGCGTATGGTCCAAATACTAATATGGTCCGGAACATATATACAATATATATATGATGAATTCGGTTTAATCGATGACATCAGCTGGCATGTCAGTTAAGGAGGGACAAAAGATATCAGAGGGACAGTCAAACTCATAGATCAAAAATAAATAAAAATGACAACGCCATGACTAAAATTGAAAAAGACATACAAACATGATTTTTGTGCTCCGAGCACTGAGCAAAGTTTTATGCCTTCAAGGCCAGGTCTAAGGAAGGGTTGAGATCCCACAAATCATGTTTAACACCTCCGTATAATTGTCCCAAGTCAGGAACCTATAGCCTTTGTTAGTCTTGTGTGCTTTATAAATATTGTTTCATTTATATGTTTCGAAGTTTTGTTTGGCAGATATTTTGCTGAAATAGGATGTATTATTGTTTAGGAGTCGTCATCCCAATAAGAGATTTTCTCGCTTCTTTGAAGAACCATTGGTGGCCCGGAGTTGTTATCTGTTCTTTGGTCGGATTCTTGTCTCTTTGACACACTCTCTGTTAATCTAAATACTTTTATTTTCAAACCAACATTATTCAAAAGGCATAGAATATATATAGAAAACAATCTTTTAGAAAAGATTTTGTATTTTCTGTTTACATAAGAATATATATATCTTCCTGTATATACATTGTTTAATACCACGCGCACACTTTCATATATCAATGTTCTATGGCCATAATTATGCAATTCTTTATTTGTGAAATACAATTTCTATATTCGTAACATGTAATTTCTTAATTTGTAACATGTATTCTTTCAATCCGTTACGTCAATTTCTACATTTCTTGATTTGTAAAATGTAAATACTTAAGGTGTAAACACAATTTCTTAATTTGTTCACGTATTTTCTTCATTCGTTACATGAATTTCTATAAATTTCTTAATACAGTATGTGAAATGTAGTTACTTTGTTTGAGTCACGTTTGGTGAGATCGCGTCTGCAAAATTTTTCCCGCGTCCAGTCAATGAGAAGTTCCGTTTCTAAAGAAAAACTACAAGTTACAAATCAACATGTTACAAATCAAGAAGTTTGACAAGTCTAGAATGAAATAGCGACCTCGTGTGGAATATTGTGAAACTATTTCATTATAGACTTTTCAAACTTCTTGAATAAAGAAATTGCATTTCACAAATTAAGAATTGAATAATTATGGCGGATATTCCCTTCCATACTGTTCAGGTAACTGCAAAATCCTGGTAAAAACTTTATGTTGGCATACATGTATATATCTTTAAACGAATTCATTCAAATGAACAGGTTTACTAATTGATGTACCCCAAATTTCATGATTAACTCTCGCAAAACCACAAATTTAACCTGGCTTGAGAAAGACAAATAGATAGACAGACGGACGCACGAATTTTATAAATTATACATACACCTACTACCGTAGATGTACAATCCTACAGCTTTGTCCCCCAATAATAAAAGTGTCTGTTTTTTTTCTGTATTTCAATCCAACCAGCAACTTTGGTACTGTCTTCAACTCGGAACACATATAAGATATAACTAAAGATCGAAAAGACAATAAGATATGATATAATTGGCAATGAGACAACTACCCAACAAAGACTGAAGGATAATGATGCAAATAACGTAAGGGGCTCTGTACGACCTTTAACAGTGAGCAAATCATTGGTGTACTGTACGACCCTTCACAGTGAGCAAGCCATTGGGGTACTGTACAATCTTTCACAGTGAGCAAATTATTTGGGGTACTGTACAACCTTTCACAGTGAGCAAATCATTGGGGTACTGTACAACCTTTCACAGTGAGCAAACCATTGGTGTACTGTACAACCTTTCACAGTGAGCAAATCATTTGGGTACTGTACAACCTTTAACAGTGAGCAAATAATTGGGGTACTGTACAACCTTTCACAGTGAGCAAATCATTTGGGGTACTGTACAACCTTTCACAGTGAGCAAATCATTGGGGTTCTGTACGACCTTTCACAGTGAGCTAACCATTGGGGTACTGTTCAATCTTTCACAGTGAGCAAATTATTTGGGGTACTGTACAACCTTTCACAGTGAGCAAATCATTGGGGTTCTGTACGACCTTTCACAGTGAGCAAACCATTGGTGTACTGTACAACCTTTCACAGTGAGAAAATCATTCGGGGTACTGTACAACCTTTCACAGTGAGCAAATAATTGGGGTACTTTACAACCTTTCACAGTGAGCAAATCATTTGGGGTTCTGTACGACCTTTCACAGTGAGCAAATCAATGGGGTACTGTACGACCTTTCACAGTTAGTAAATCATTGGGGCATTGTACGATCTTTCACAATAAGCAAATCATAGGGGTACTGTAAACCTTTCATAGTGAGCAAATCATTGGGATACTGTACGACCTTCAACAGTGAGCAAATCAATACTATATATTAAACTATTAAAGGCCCTGACATAATAAACTGTGAAACTATTCAAATAAAACACCAACGGCCAGATGTATGTTGAAACAATAAAAGAAAAATTAATCCGATAGACAGCAACCATGCAACAACAACAGCCATTGAATTACATGTTTCTGACTTAAGTCGGGTACATAAAATGAATGTGACGGAACTAAATCGTTTGCAAAGCGCTTAATTCCGCCAGTTAAAATAGCTTATCAAATCAGCACGAGTTAAAGAAAACAAAAAAGATATGAGATCTAGAAGTACTTGAAGTTACTGTTAGCTAGTAAAAGCTATAGGAACATATAGTAAAGAAGATGTGGTATACATGTTATTGCAAATGAGAAAACTCACCACAAGAGACCAAATGACACACAAATTAACACTTATATTTCACCGTACGGCCTTCAACAATTAGTTAAGTCCATACCGCATAGTCATCTATAAAAGGCCCCGAAATGACAAATGTAAAACAATCGTACGAGAAAACTAACGGACAAATTCATGTACGAAAAAAGATTCTAGCAGTTAATGTTGTGAGCAGTATTATTTGAAAAGGAAATTAATATGTGTTAAAAATGTGTGGTAATTGTCAAATCGACTATTGTGTGTAGCATATGACGTATTTTTATTCATGAATCAAACAAGATCAAAGGATACAAGAGTCGGCCGAAGTACGAATGAATTATTGAAGGAAAAGAAGGAATAATGCATTGTATACAAATATGAATAACTGAAACTTTTTTTCCGTTTTAATTATTTTATTATGTAATTTAATTGTATGAATAAATTATATGAGGAGATTTAAACTACTAAGTTTTCCCTTTCTAACTATATAGCCCTTTCTAATGTTAATTATTTAGGAATGAATTAATAGTCGTGTCATTTTTTTTTTTAGATATATAGATCCTAATGTTTCTATTAATTTATACATCCAAGGCTTTCAAATATACTATTGTGGGGGGGGGGGGGGGGGGGGGGTTCTTGATGGAGGCAAGGTGTGCACGAAATTTATAAATTGTTATTTTTTATACAATAAAATAAATGAAGTTGCAGAATATGATGTTGTCTAATCTTTTAACACATCGTTTCAAAAACCTTTGTGAGTCAATGTGTCAAGTCTCCGAGCACCGTAATAAACACTTTTATTGGTAGATATCTCTTTAACATGTAAACTATAAACTATGCCAACCTTATTTTAATTCATGGTACAACTTTCCGTCAGAAGAAATATAAAAATAAGTACACCAATAGGGAAATAGTTTCAATTGGAATTCAAATTGAAATTATTTAATGAGATATTTGTCTTGTTCTTTTATGTACGCTAAATTATATTTTAGTAATAAAAATACTGATGATAATAATCCTTTATTTGTTTACTTTCAGGTGCAAGACAAGGGGTGTTCTAAAGCAGGTTGATTGAATTAATAAAGGCCAAAATGTCTCGCCGATTGTCCAATTTAGCATCATCATCTTTAACCAGGAGTGAACCCATCACTCCAAAGAGTAGGCGCATGCGTGGTTCGATTGTTGCCTCGAGGCTTGTTGCACCTTTTGGAGGTCAAGGACACACATCGAGTAACGTCAGTGATTCGACACCGTTTTTAGAGATTACCTCCCTTGGCGAACGTTCTGATGGAATATTACACGGCAAAAAATTGGAAAACACTTTCAAAATGGGTCCCGATAAGACTTTTAAAACTGCGGAAATTGAACGCGCCACAAAAGAAGTGCTCAGTGAAAACTTAAAGGATGTTGAATATAATGCTACCAAGTGCAGAGAACTTAGTCAGGACGTTGCTTCAAAAATTATGGAGAAAATTAAAATTTTAGGACTGAAACGTTATAAAGTAATCGCTGTAGTAAGTATAGGAAGTCTGAAAGAAAAACCGGGAATGCAATTCGGAAGCCGGTGTCTATGGAATAAAAACACGGATAATTTTACCAGTGTTAAATTTTCTAACGATTCAATATTTTCCGTTGCAATGGTTTATGGTTTATATTTTGAATAAATATATAAAAAAAGTATTTACTAACATGTTTAACCCCGCCACATTATTTATGTATGTGCCTGTCCCAAGTCAGGAGCCTGTAATTCAGTGGTTGTCGTTTGTTTATGTGTTAAATATTTGTTTTTCGTTCATTTTTTTTACATAAATAAGGCCGTTAGTTTTCTCGTTTGAATTGTTTTACATTGTCTTATCGGGGCCTATTATAGCTGACTATGCGGTATGGGCTTTGCTCATTGTTGAAGGCCGTACGGTGACCCATAGTTGTTAATGTCTGTGTCATTTTGGTCTTTTGTGGATAGTTGTCTCATTGGCAATCATACCCCATCTTCTTTTTTATATTTGTTACTTAATGTTTTCATTTTCTACTGTGTATTTTTTTAAATTATTTACGGATATTTTTATAATTGGAATACATATACATGTAACACATTTTCAGAATTATCTGCGTTAATTAGGTCTGCATCATTTTAGAAATGTTCCTTCGTGTAATTGCAAAATGAATACGGTAATGTATAATAAGAACAACATTTGTTATTGATGTGACAATTGATATTGGTTCCGTTCTACTGGTCTCACCGTGTAATAAAGATTGATTGTTAATTGACGTTTGGTATTGAACGCCACTCTCAACAATTACACAGCGGCTAAGTTTTATTGGTGAAATAAGCTGGAGTACTCGAGGAAAACCACCGATCTTCGCGGCAAGACAACTTTGAATCTAAGTCAACTAAGATTAGAGTCGTAAGCACCTACCACATTCAGGGTTCGAACTCATTTCCTCAATGTTGACAAGCTAGATATACAGACGCTTAACCATTTACAGTATACCACTCAGGTACTGACAGAAACCAAGCTTCTCAGTGGCGGATCCATAACTTTTCCTACGGGGTGGGGGGCCGCTGACTGACCTTAAAAAGGGGGGTGGCGCTCCAGTCATGCTTCAATGATTCCCTATATAATCAACCAATTTTTTTCCACGAACGGGGGGACTGCCCCCCCCCCCCCCCCCCAACCCTGGATCCGCCTATGCTTCTACATTGTACTATATAGAGGTCCTATGGGATGCTCTGTTGTCCTCAGATTTTACTAAGGTCATTGAAAGTAGGGTTATATATACATGTACGTATAGTCTTGTGTACTACACGATGGGGCCCTTTTTACATTGCGTGTTATTAAAAATGAAAAGTTTACGCCAAAGAAAAACTATGGAAAGATGGTCGAGAAAAAGAAGGGTAAATAAAACCTCAATAAGACAACAACTTAACAATCCTAGAGAATGGATATATACAAACTAGCTTCAGTATAACTTTAAAGTTGAGAATGGATCGAAATGGGGAATGTGTCAAAGACACAACAACCCCACCATAGAACAGACAACAACAGACGGTCTTAATTGCAGCGAGAAACTCACGTATCCGGAGGCATGCATATGATTTTCAACATTACAGTAACATATATTTACTTCACATGTATATGTACATGTATATGTCTTGTATATGTATACTGTATCAACAAATTCGCACTTTCCATCGGCTGACACAAATCGCGAGGCAGTTTTAACATTTTATTTCATTTCTCAATAAAATGCAACACACATGACTGCACGTGATTCTAATGATATTATCACAAACGAACAACTTGATACATGTATATCAGGTAATTGTATGGTTATGAAGAAAGGGCGACGCTGAGGATAACAAAAGAACATTCGGAACTCATGAGTCGACGAACAACTGACAACACATGGCAAAAAAACGAATGAAGACGAAATCAATAAACAAATTCAATTAGAAAATTAAGAAAATAGCAACACGAACGGGGATGAGCGCATTCCGCCGAAAGGATAAGCTGTTTCAACTCCATTTGTGGCACACGTCGTGTTGCACAGGAGTACAAATGCGATGATCAGTCTCATCAGGAGATGTCCAAATTTAGGCAAAGAGGGTAGGAATGTTGTATGATATGCAGTATTAAATTTTATTATAAGAATTATAATTGAATGCTTTATTTTGAAATTCCATAGGGTTAAAAAGCACTGATCGTGTGCACATTTTCGATATTTTACACTCACACAAGTAATCATTATAGCTGTCTCATTCTAATCATTGCACTGCTACCTTTATTTTTTGGACAAGTTTTGGTTAACAACATGTAAAATGATCTTGTGCTAGGTTATTTTGATCAACTTTTCTTATTTAAAGTCTTCTTTACCATGATTTTGATTGAAAACGTTGATAGTGATTACAAGCGGCAGAAAAAACTATCGTGTTATTTAAAATTATTGTTTATTTCAATAAAACCCGACATTCATGACTGCACATTCTCCGCTCGACAACATTACACATAAACGTAGATATATTAAAAAAAGAACGAAGTTGAAAGTTTGATTTGAGGCTAAATTACAATATCATAGCATTAAAATGAAATATTGTGAATCGAATGCACTTTTTGAAGTTTAGTAGGGCTGTAAAATTGTTGACCGTTCTCACAATTTTAGCCCTAGGAGTTCAAACACATGAGCCTCAACATGAAACTAAACAGAAACATGAGCCTCAACATGAAACTAAACAGAAGCTCCTCTTGAAATGTCATGGGGATATGGTTCATGTTATGCCATTAATGTTATACTAGAGTGAAATTATGACAAAGATCATTTATTAATATCAATAGACATTTTTGTGTTACAATGGCGGTTAATGTTTAGGAAGTTATATTTAAATTCTATCAAATAATCGGTGTCTTTATGTCATTACATTGTACCATAGCCTAATTTGTAGGGAACGAGTTATACAATTTACTTCCATTTCAACATAACTGAAAAATATATATAACGCTTACATTACATAAGCACGACTGCACGGATATACAAATTTATAATGGTTCAATGATTTATGAGTATTTTTTAAAACGTGTATATAATTATTAAGATGCATTTTCATATGCAGGGTTATCCATGGGCTTGTCTGATTTCACAAATGATCCCCCGTTTCTTTTGTAGAACATATATATAGCTCCGAATCCTAGTATGAAGGCAAATACGGCCATTCCTACTGCAAGGCCAACCACAGCACCTAGAAAATACAGATTATTTAAATTGATTGTTACGTATATTTAAAAAATACATATAAAATTTTACACATTTTTGTACATCTGAAAAACCTGTTGGCACATCCGATAGACACACAATTCGTGTACATAAACATTTGTGTGTTAAGAAATGTTTATTTCGTATTTGAAAACAGTTTGAGTACAGAAAAAAAACCTTTTTTTTTGTTCATTTTAAATATTATCTTGTAGAAGTTGACTTTAAACAAATTCTAATATTCATTTTTCAAAGATCATCAAAACCACAGGTACTCGTCTCAGAAAAAAATTCCTATATACCTTTATAGAAAGATACAATGTATATATAGCCATTAGGGAAAAAAAATTCTAAGACGAGTGCCTGTGATCAAAACCTATAGATCTTACATCAACGTAAGCTACATTTTGACACATGTAAAGAAGCATAACTCTGACACGGTATTTACAAATATGACAACACAAAACTTGTGTTTTTCTCTATGACGGCCATATGGTGACCTATCCTTTTGTTTTTGATGCATACTTCAATCCGTGAAAATTGGTACCGACGAAAATAAAAAAATTCACAACAGTTGTTCTATTCGACCACTGTGACAAACGAACAGAGAGGAGTGAAGATCGGGTTATATATTTCATTACTTACACAGTAATAAATCACTGTCTCCTTCCTGATCAACGTTTAATATACAGTACAATGAAAAAAATCTGACGCGTACAAAATTCAAAATATAAGCCAACTACCTATGAATATACGAGTGACATTGCCGCAAGAGAAGAGTCAGAACTAGGGTCTAGATGGGATAATAGAATAAAACAACAATGGGAAAATGGTACAGAATAAAGGTTAAAACAAGATAGATAATATAGAATAATGGGATGTTGAAATTTAAAGAATAGATTTGTTTTTGCAAAACAGATAAATAATAGTTAACAGGTGAAAAAAGTCACAATAGAGCCCCCACCCCGGTCCAGACCCAGGAATACGCGGTAAAATATGGAACAAAACAACCAACAGGTACATTTTATTTTATGCTTTACTATTATAAGATATAACTACCCAAAGTTGAAAAGAGAGCTTGATATTGGGTTTGAATACGATATGAAGTTGTTTTAAATGTGAATCACAAATGATGCATCGTTTGAATGCTTTTACACTAGTCATGTTTTTGGGGTAAATTGGTTTAACATTTAGAAATGATGAGTTTTCTCATTGGCACTCATACCACATCTTCCGATATCTATATAAAAGCTGAAAAAGCTATACTATTACCTGTTGAATAAACAGTCTTGTTAGGTCCTGGTTTATAATAACCAAACTTTATTGTTGTTGGTGTAAGAGAAAATGGCCTTGCTGTTAAAGTCATTGTCTGAAATGAGAACATGCTATGTTATTACAATGTAGCTCAAGAAGTAAATCAATCGATTATCATGGCTTATTAATTTTAAAGCAGGCATAAAGTTAAAGAAATGCATTGTGGGAACTAAAAATGATTGCAAAGTATTGTCAACGCTTTCGGCTTTTATATTAAAAACAAAATAAAAACTGGGAAAATGAAATAGGCATGAAAAACTGGCCCCACGTTATAGATATAGGCAACAGTGCGAAAAGTGTGAATTTTATCATGGATCGTCTTTACTGTAAATTACCCCGCCCCCACCCCCGTCCATCTTTCCCCGAAATAGAAAATTAATAACTATACTCAATAATTTGTAGTACTGTAGGATTAATTGAAATTATGTTAATAACAATTATGTTCATTGTTATTATGCAAATTTGACTTACTTTACTACCCACAGCCACAGTTACTACGAATTTTCCCAGATTTATAGCGTTGGTAAGACCTGTGACAGCTTGACTGAGTGGTACTTGTGCTACAGGAGTTTGTACATTCCCTGTTATGAGTGCTGTACCAAGTATGGATACAGATACTATTATATCATTGGCGTCATAATCAACCTGAGCATAAAAAATAAACAAATATTGATACGATAATATTTTGTCATTGACGTTATAATTGACCTGCTCATAAAAATAAACAAATATTGATACCGATACATGTACTTTTATGTCATGAGTGTCGTACTCGACATGCGCATAGAAATAGCATTACTAAATATTGATGGTATTATGTCATTCGCGTCATAATCGACCTGCGCATAAAATAACATTGACGAACACCATTACAATAATGTCATTTGCGCCGTAATCGACCTGCATGTGCATAATTGAAATAACATTTTTAAATACCGGCAAAATTATTTCATTGGCGTCGTTGTCGGCGTACGCATACAAATATCCTTTAAAAATATGAAATTCAGAAATCGAACAACGTAATTGATTTACTAAGTTTTAGATACTTATTACTGGACATTTTTTTAACAGTCATGCATGTTTAAACATCAGCATTTTATTCAAAAGCTCTTAACCTTTTTGAATATAATTTAATATTTCGAAATGCTTATAATCGCAATTGAATGTTTGATTCCACTTCATATGGGCTTCAATGGATAGTTGTATCATTGGCATTCATACCACATCTCCATACCTTATTGAAATATTATTTGTAAATAAATGTAGAAAACAAACTGTAATATTGGATTATGGGCACCAAACAATTCAGCTTTATCATATGCGTAATCTATGTTTCCTTTCTTTTATAATACTTAATGGCTAAGATCGTTGAATACCATGATAGCGTTTTAAAATAATTCATTGGATGTAGTTTATACGTCATTATTAAAGCAAACATACCCCATTTTTATCATATATATCTATATTTATATGTTACAATCTAACACTCAACCGGTTTTAAATCCAATTACAAAATAAGAAAAGCTTAATAGTATATTTCATTTGAATGGGGAATCATTTCAATTAAAAACCTGTAGCAGCAAACTATATGATTCTTGGAACGACCATTTAACTTCCAGTGTTAAATTTTGAAGGAAAAACATAATTCGATTAATATTGTTAAAAAACTAGGAAAAAAAATCTGACTCGGACAAAAATCCATAACCCTCTTTTGAATATAATGGTTCAAACACGGTAAAACCCCGCCTGCTTATTAGGTTTTTTTTTTTTTTTTTTTTTTTATAAATCTGACCTTGTGACCTGAGGGGTTCCCTGCTAGAGCCCCATATATAATAATATTGTACCTGCATATTTGCAATCCTAACAGCAGATACTTTAGATACACCTTTAATGGCAAGCAAAACCGAGTATTTGAACAACTGCAAATTTGGTGCTGCTACGTTTTGATAACTCCCTGAAAAAAAAAAATTATATAAATTGGTGTTTATTTCCATTTTCAGCACTATTGCTTTAATTCGTTCAGTCTCACTCTGTGTTGGTGGAGAAAACCGGAATGCCCAGATATAATCACCGACTATCTCTAGGCAAATGCAAAGTCCTTGTCAATAACGATTGGAATCGAACGCACCCGCCCAGTATCGAACTCACAACATGAATTTTCACAGGCTAATGATACTGTATTTCACATTTTAAGATCAATTGGTCTCTGAGGTCCCTAAAAAAAGTATAAGATGGTAATTGTTTAATTATTTTAGAAGTGACGAAACCTTGCTTTACATTTCCTAGATTTGTCTTTGAAACAATCTTTTATCCACAGAAAACGCAAATACCGAGTCGATCTGTGTTCTTTGCGCTTTTGTGCATATTAGGTCGAAGTTCTGCCCGCGAAATATAAAAAAATGTATTTTTAAACACTTGTGTACTTGCCAAGATTTCGCGGGAATCTTCTAGACTCCCTTATTTGTACAGTCTTACTCACCCAGAAGTCTAAATATGAAGTTATGCGCGTGACATCTGGCTTATTTGACCAGAGTCTTACTTACTCACCCGGAAGTCTAAATATGAAGTCATGTTTTTCTGTATAGTTATAACATTTGCTGGTGTCAAATTCCCAAATAGATCGCTGCTCTTCATCATACTGGTAAATATTGTAGATATAGGTCCCAATCTGTAATGGATACATGCTTTTGAAAACTATTAACATAAACGAAGGGAAACGGGAGTATGATAGGATTAAATACATTTTTCTAGAGGTTATTGATGTGTAAACCGGGGCGATTAACTCACAAACTGAATAAAAGTCCGTAGGACTTTAAGTAAAGTTTGTGAGTAAGAGCCCCGTTTTACATATCAATAACCTCTAGAAAAAATGTGTTTAATCCTTATAATTCTTAAGCCAAATATTCGCGATTTCTTATTAACATGTGTTTGTGCAAAGGCTTCTATAATTACCATCACATGCACAACTGACAGGTCGTAACTAAGGAGTTGGCCGCCATATTGACTTTTTAAAATCCATAAATGTTCTATAAATCCAACAGAAATTAAAATAAAATAGTACCTACCTCCAAAAGTGCACATTAATGAGGTTTTATCCGAATTTGAAGTGTACACGTGTTTGCCATGACGAAGATTCGCCAAATCGTTCATGAAATTTCGCGGAATTTTATTTAAAATCTTATTTTTATAAATTTTTCGATGCTTTAGTGCATTCATTTTATTTATTTTCTGTTATATATGCATTGGAATAGAAACAACTGTTATACATTTGTTTTTTAATCTCAATTTGCTGAAAATCCTAGTATCCCTGCAAGAATGTGTATCGCGCATGAATAGATTACGAAAGTACATGTAGTTTCGGAAACATGGTTTATCGAAGTGTAAACCAAAAGAAAATTTCGTATTGACCAATCCAATTCAAGTATTTACAGATATGCAAATCATATAAGAATTATATGTTAATAAGACCCCTACCCAACAATTGTTTTTTTATTATAAATACACCTCGCCAAAAGTTAAGCAACACCTCATAATTTTCAGGATCGTTTTTTACTGAATGCATATCTAACCGAAATATCGATACAATGAACTAATTTTCTGTTTTTATAAAATGACATATATAATGCTAATAGAAAAGTGAAAGCTTGAAATGTTTTCATGATTGAGTTTTTTACTTTTTCATTTTGTGCAAATGGTTGTAAAATGGTAAAATAAAAATACAAGATGAAGTTTCAACTTAATATACTAACGTTTTTGAAAAATTTGCTTTGCACAATTATACACAAAATTCTTTTTAAAACTCGAGAGTGACAATTTGTGAATACATTAAAGTACAATTTAGGTCACTAGCGAGTGTATCCTTCACCCATCCGGAAAAGTTCATTTACACGTCGTCTCATGCCTTGAACTAACCGTCGTAATGTTCTAACAGGAATTCGTTGCCATTTTTCAATCAAGGCTGCTTGTAATTCCTATTACTTCTTACTAGCAGGAATCCTGTTGTTGATTTTTCGACCAATATCATCCCAGATATGCTCAAGAGGATTCATATCCGGTGATATGAGTGGCCAAGGAATAGTGTCAGTCACCTCCTTGCGTAAATAATCTGAAACAATGCGAGCTCTCTGTGGCTTAGCATTATCGTCAATGAATATTGGTCTTTTTGCAAGATTGTGATAGTCAAAATGTGGCACAACGATACCCCAGGTATGTTAAAGCGATCTTTTTGACACGTCATAGTCCCATCCAGACCATAAAGGTCCATTTTGCAGTCAAATGAAAAGCATCTATAAACTGTCAAACCCCTACCACCAAACGCTGTAGTTCCAAGAATGTACTGTTTCCTGTATGCTGTATTCTAAGGACGCCATGGACTTGACGTCACTGTCTCAAAGTCCTATTGCGGTGACCAAGTGACCACTGATGTCTAGTTTGACGATGCCTACGGCTCAGCAATGGTCTTTTGACTGGTCTACGGGCACGTAAATTGACACAATTTAGTCTGCGATTAACAGTTACATTTCATTGCACGAAACTTGCAATGAAACACTTGTATATAATAGCTTTATAAACCCTGCTTTTAAGGTACCTAGGAATAGAATTTGTACCTGAATTCTGACCTGTCGATTACCAATAGATTAACGAAATGTATGAAATCAAAGCAGGATCAAATTTAATTTTAAAACAAAAAATAGAAGCAAAAACATTTAGGTGTTGCTTAACTTTTGGCGAGGTGTATATATATTTTTCGGAGTTTAGTATGAAGTACATTATCACTGAACTAGTATTTATTTTTGTTTTGGGGCCGGGTGCTGATTTTTTTGCTGTATTGATGACCTATTGTTGGTCTTCGGCTGTTGTCTGCTCTGTGGTCGGGTTGTAGTCTCTTTGACATATTCCCGATTTTCATTCTATATTGTATTTACGAAATGTTAAACTAAACACCACGAAGCGTTTAAACAATAAAACACACGGTATTTAAACTAAACAACAGGTTGTGTTTAAACTAAACAACACGTTGTGTTTAAACTAAACAACACGATATGATTAAACTAAACAACACGATATGTTTAGACTACACAACACGATATGTAAACAAAACAACACGAGACGTCTAAAATTCATGAACGTTGAGGGGTTCATCGTGTCATATAAACTTAATTAATAACCCCCTTTTTTCATGTACAATTTATCTTATCAATATACTAGTAGGTACAATGTTGTTGTGCTGCATTGTATTTCTGTTAGTATTACCAACTTACTCCATCGGATTTCAACAACAGCATCATTGGCATTCCAAAGTCATAAGTATGTCCTGTACTCTGGACCCAAGTTTTCTAAAAATGGAAAAAAAAACACAGATATAAGGTCTTTTTTTACATAAATTAGGCCGTTAGTTTTTTCGTTTGAATTGTTTCACATTGTCATTTTGGGGGCTTTTGTAGCTTAAAATGCAGTATGGGTTTCGCTCACTGTTGGAGGCCGTAGACGACCTATAGTGTTTAATTTTTACGTCATTTGGTCTTTGGTTGAGAAGTGTCTCATTGGCAATTATACCACATCTGGTTTTTATATTCAAGATAAGACTTATTAACTTTAATAAGAACATAAAAGTTACACAAATAAAATATCAACCTGAAATTATTCTAAATAACCTACAGAACACCCTTAAGGATTAAGATTGCTATACATCAGTGAGTTTCCCATTTTCAGATTTGAGAGTTCCAGATAAATATAAATGCAGGAAAGCATTTCAAACGCATAAAATTGATATACCATTTTATTTTTATTTATGATTATCTTCCGTGGTTACAAAACTTACTTATCTAAATGAGAAATGTAAGAGTTACCTCCATAAAGTTTCAGGCTCCTATCTGTAGGTCTTATAAATTATAAGGGTAGTCCATACAAAGTTTCTCTCCGTTATATACGTGTAGAAAACAGAATAGAGCACAGTCCTTATCCTTTTATGACGGTTTGTAAGCTGGTGTTTAACGCAACTTTACCACTCTTTGTTATATTGTAGCGGTTTAATTGATTGGGGTAATTGGAATATCCTGAACGTGTCTAAGACTTTTACCTTTGACAAGAAAGCTTGCATTTATTGTCAATGAAGGTCGAAGTCGAACACAGCCCTCCATGAGCGGGATTCGAACTCACAACCTCAGTTTTGAAAAGATTAGGTCATCACTATAAAGACTGCATAGACAAGTCAGCCATGATATCCGATGGACCCTTACTCCCTTGAAGGCTTTGAAACTTTGTAAATATACTGATTTACCGTGTTCTAATGTCTGAAAATTGATCACTATTTCACGCACTTATAAGTTTATATCACTCATTGTTGACTTACATAATATAGTTATCAAAGGTACCAGAATTATAATTCAATGCGTCAGACGCACGTTTTGTCGACATAACACTCATGTGTCAGTGACGCTCAGAGCAAAATAGTTATAGTTATAAAGCCAAACAAGTACAATGTTGAAGAGCATTGTGGACCCAAAATTCCAAAAAGTTGTTCCAAATACGGCTATTAACGTAAGGTCTATCCCTGGGATAAGAAAATCCTTAGTTTTTCGAAAAATTCAAAGTTGTGTAACAGGAAATTTATAAAAATTACCATATAATAATTGATATTCATATCAACACGTAAGTGATGACTACTGCGCTGGTGATACCCTCGGAGACGAAAATAAGTTAGTATCACTAATTGGTGACTTACCTTAGCAAAATACCATTCCCATGTAGACTTGTAGCCTGATGTATTTGGTGGCCAATCAGTTCTCTGTGTGATGTACACGTCACAATCTACTCCTCTGACAGATTTCTACAAACACACACGAAATAAGTACACTAAAACTTTTATTTTTGTCATCTGTACTTTCAATGTTTTACTAATAATTAGAATTGGAACGTCCAAACTTAAAGATATTGTGGTGTCAGGTGTTTTTCAGTCTGCATGCCTATCTATTTAAAAAATAAACTTTTTATTATTAGGACAATAAAAGATTTTGAGTAAGCAGCTTATTTCTGGGTAGGTAGGGTTATGGCAAATACATGTACACATATTCTTTTTTTTTTCTTTTTTTTTTATGACTGACCGCTATATTTACCATCATTATATAATATGAGAGCTCTTTACAAATACCATTCAAATCTATTTTTATTTTTTCATATTAATTTTGACTTGAAATGGCTCAATGTCTAAGACATCTTGAAATCACATGGTAGCTCCTTAATGTGGATATTGAATTAGAAAATACACGTGCGATGTAAATGCTTTATTGAAATACTAATACTCACAACACCTTCGTATGCATAACTTGTTTTATCAAAATAGAAGAATTCAGCTGGTGTCCTGATTCTGACTTTCATATTGTTTGATCCAACTACAAACTTAGCGTCAAAACCAGTTCCGTCTATAGACTGTGCTGTACAGTTACCTACTGACGGATCTATGACGTAGGCTATTCCTGTATGAGAGAGAAAATAAACCGTGTCAAAAGGCTTTCGAACGATTGAAAACAAATGGTATTTTCACGTTTTGTTTTTTTTTAATCAAATACTTTTAAACACCATTATATTGGAGCGACATGTAACCGAACTTCCAGTAACAAAAATCTGAACTTTGATAAAGATGAAAAGAAAACTATACATCTATGTACATGTTTAATAACTTTTTAAATGTTTAATTCATACATTGGACACGGGCACATGCAACTTTTGTCAGATATAGTTAGTTTTGAGGTCGTGACCCTACACGTCACAATCTTGTTCAGTCGAATAACTAGATTAACATTAAAGAGAGTACACAAAAAGAGAGGGAAAGTAATAAGTTCCATAATGTCGGTTTTAAAAAAAATCAGACCATTTATAAACAATCTCATAAATTATTTTCTCAAATACAGCTTGATATCGTGGCTTTAAGTGGTCATTTTCTGACATTTTATTGCACATGATATCATTGTTTAAATGTGTTAATACGTATACGGTGTATCGCCCATCGCCCCGCCCCTTTTCCATCGATATATAGAACACTAGAACACACCCGTGATATCGCGGGTCCGTGACTGAATTAAAGTATATACTATGCATAAGCCTTATTTTAGTATTGGTATTGTCATCTGATAAAGTCATGCCGATTATAAGTTTCACAGTTTTCTCTGCTTTCAAAATCTTTCTGTTTGAACCCGTCGACCTGGAACTTATCAGTTCAAGTATTGGTAATATTGGAGTATTCTTTAATAACAACATTGTCCTATATTAGTTATAAATAAAGTTGAATTCTTTGATTCGCTGTTTTAAGTCACGCCGGCTAACAAATCGAAAACTGTACCTATACGCCTTATTTTAAGTCCAGATTTTTTGCATTCGTATTGACATCTTAGAAAGTCATTCTGATTAAAATACTACAATAGGAAACAATATGACAATGATTGAATTTAGAAGTGTCAACCCTTTAATTATGACCCGTGTATATAGCAAAATCCTAAATACACCATTTTGTGGTGCGCCTGTGAGATGCGGAACGTACAGATAAGGTAATAGGTAACAGGTGAATATATTATTTATATCGGTATCGGATTCGACCCGGAACTTGTTAAGTATGCCATTTGGCAATATTAGTTATGTGGAAAACAAACGGGTCTGAATTGGTGTAATTTTTAATCAACACCATTGTCCTATATTAGCTATATATAAATTCTTTGATTTGTCATTTTTACCCCATGACGGCTGACAAATTCGACCTCGTTATTTTAGTATTATAGATTAATCATACCTTCATTGAAATCGTGAACCTGAGTTAGTAGACCGTAACCAAATGGACTAATAGACTGAGAGTCTGGTACGTAGTCATATCTTACCAAGCCCATTTTCTGATCATACCATTCCTACAAAAAACAATACTTTTGTAATCTCGTGATACTTCTTTTATTAATGATATGTTTCACTTTTTAGAAGCTACGTTTATTTTGGCTTTGATAAATATTTCATAATATTGAAATATAATTTAGCTTTTAAGATATATCTTTAAACAAGAGTGAAAGACATACATGTGTTTTCAAGTTTATATACAGTGTTGCCTCATACTGCCCAGAGACATTTATACTGTCTGTTTTATATCGTATTTTATAACTGACATACTCTTTTTGAAAAAAGAAATACGTCATTTATTAATCCTATTCTTATACGAAATTACTGAATGTTTCTTCAATGTTAACCCGATATCTCTACATCATACAAAAAGTGATGATTCAATTGGCTCTCCGAAGTATATCGAGGCACAATTTGGCGGTCCGAAGTTTAACGAGGCACCCAGTTTCTAGTCAAGTTTGCTAGTCTAAGCCCTTTTATGTCAGTTCTTAAATTCAGAATAAGTTAAAAAAAAAAAAAAATCAGAACTATCAGAATATTTTTTTTTTATCTTTCGACGAAATTTATGAATTTTTACTATCATTTTATTTTTTCCTCTGCTTTCTCTGTGTTTCGACAAACTCTGAGATCACTATTATTGAGTATAAACTTTAAGATGACCTTTATAAATCCTATTGTAAGAGAATCCGGCGTCAATATCTCTGATGTGAATTTAAAAGCTGTAGCTGGTGTTGGTAAAGGTTTCGTGTCTTTTCTGCCTGGACATATAACTCCCGATGGCGTCTGAAGGGAAAAAAAAGAAGTACTGAATTAACATTATTACAATCACCAATTGCAACGCAAACACATGTATATATTGATTGAAATAGTTAAAATATTTTTTAGTATCGAAGAATACAGCAAACTGCAGGGTTCTAGTGTTCACAAATGATTTAGTTCATATTTAATATTTGCACAAAAAAAATCCGAAAAGCCCTCTGGATAATTTTAAATTTTAATGAAAATACATGTACATGTATACTCTTAATATATAACAATATTAACCTTTAAAATGTATGTACAAACACTGATATTTTATCTTTCGATATAAAATGTTTATTACAGTTAAACCTTTCTACACCAAACCACTTTTAATCTAAAGTTTGACGGGTGTTTGACCTAGAAAGCTTAATCTAAATTTATATAAAAATCCACTGTATGTTAGTCTTCAGCAACTAGATAACACAGGTTTCTGATTTATGCTGAATATTGACACTAAGTCAAGTAAATGATTTAAGAATAAAGGCATATTATGTAATGTTATTCTTTTATTTTTAATATATATGTGGTTTTTGGCTTTAATTCTGACCAATGCTTATATACTAATTAAAATATAATATATGTTTATGTCGCTAATTGTTGTTGTTTCCAATTATGTTAATCAGTTGTATCTTATTTTTATTATACAGTTATGGGCCCTGTAATTTGTGAAATAACAAAAATATTCTATACGTACAATGATATATCAGTGTTTGTCAAACATTTCATTTTAATAACTGTACACTGTATCAGTCTTTAAAAAATGGCATACAAATATGTATAACCTTAATTTATAAAAAAAAGAATATGTGCATGATTGCCAATGAGACAACTCTCCAACAGAGACCAGAATAACATAAAAGTAAACCACTATAGGTCACCGTATTGCTTCAACAATGAGCAAAGCCCATACCGTATAGTCAGCTATAAAATGCCCCGAAATTACAATGTAAAACAATTCAAACAATAAAAATAACGAGCTAGTTTATGTACAAAAAATGAACGAAAAGCAGATATGTAACACACCACTGAAATGCAGACCCCTGACTTGGGACAGACACATACATGTACATACATAGTGTGGCGGAGATAAACATGTTATCGGGATTGTCAATAATTCAACTCTCCAACAATGACTAGAATGACAAACAAATGTAGAAGTAAATCACTTTTCGTCACCGTATGGCCTTTAACTATTAGCAAAACCAATACCGTATTGTAATATATTTAAGGTCCCGAAATTCAAGTTCAATCGAAATGAAAATGATATTCAATACTCAGTCTGTATTGCTATAATTTTGATATACATGACATCAGACTCGGAATTCTCTTCAACTGAATTTTAATGTGCGTATTGTTATGCGTTTACTTTTCTACATTGGCTAGAGGTATAGGAGGAGGGTTGAGGTCTCATAAACATGTTAGCCCCGGCGCATTTTTGCGTCTGTCCCAAGTCAGGAGCCTCTGGCCTTTGTTAGTCTTGTATTAATTTAAATTTAGTTTCTTGTATACTATTCGGATTTAAGTATGGCATTCATTATCACTGAACTAGTATATATATTTGTTTAGGGGGCAGCTGACGGACGCCTCCGGGTGCGGGAATTTCTCGCTGCATTGAAGACCTGTTGGTGACCTCTTGCTGTTGTCTGTTCTATGATCGGGTTGTTGTCTCTTTGACACATTCCCCATTTCAATTCTCAACTTTACATGTATATGCGATTCATGTATCAAAAATAACCTGATTCAGTTCGAATAAATTATAGTTTTAAAAAATCCTTTTGGTGGAAACATTCAATGTAAACAATCTTTAATCACATTTCGTACAACATTTGGTGTGCGGGAGTTTCTCGCTGCGTTGAAGACCCATTGGTGGACTTCGGCTGTTGTCTGCTTTAAGGTCGGGTTGTTGTCTCTTTGACACATATCCCTTTATGTACATGAATACCTTAAAAGTCTTTGAAGTAAGTTGAGCCTATTATAATTGGGTTATGTACATGAATACCTCAAAAGTCTTTGTAGTAAGTTGAGCCTATTATAATTGGGTTATGTACATGAATACCTCAAAAGTCTTGGTAGTAAGTTGAGTCTATTATAATTGGGTTATGTACATGAATACCTCAAAAGTCTTTGTAGTAAGTTGAGCCTATTATAATTGGGTTATGTACACGAATACCTCAAAAGTCTTTGTAATTAATTAAGCCTATTATAATTGGGTTAAGTATATAAATACCTCAAAAGTCTTTGTAGTAAGTTGAGCCTATTATAATTGGGTTATGTACACGAATACCTCAAAAGTCTTTGTAGTAAGTTGAGCCTATTATAATTGGGTTATGTACACGAATACCTCAAAAGTCTTTGTAGTAAGTTGAGCCTATTATAATTGGGTTATGTACATGAATACCTCAAAAGTCTTTGTAGTAAGTTGAGCCTATTATAATTGGGTTATGTACATAAATACCTCAAAAGTCTTTGTAGTAAGTTGAGCCTATTATAATTGGGTTATGTACATGAATACCTCAAAAGTCTTTGTAGTAAGTTGAGCCTATAATAATTGGGTTATGTACATGAATACCTCAAAAGTCTTTGTAGTAAGTTGAGCCTATTATAATTGGGTTATGTACACGAATACCTCAAAAGTCTTTGTAGTAAGTTGAGTCTATTATAATTGGGTTATGTACACGAATACCTCAAAAGTCTTTGTAGTAAGTTGAGCCTATTATAATTGGGTTATGTACATGAATACCTGAAAAGTCTTTGTAGTAAGTTGAGCCTATTATAATTGGGTTATGTACATGAATACCTCACAATTCTTTGTAGTAAGTTGAGCCTATAATAATTGGGTTATGTACATGAATACCTCAAAAGTCTTTGTAATTAATTAAGCCTATTATAATTGGGTTAAGTATATAAATACCTCAAAAGTCTTTGTAGTAAGTTGAGTCTATTATAATTGGGTTATGTACATGAATACCTCAAAAGTCTTTGTAGTAAGTTGAGCCTATTATAATTGGGTTATGTACACGAATACCTCAAAAGTCTTTGTAGTAAGTTGAGCCTATTATAATCGGGTTATGTACACGAATACCTCAAAAGTCTTTGTAGTAAGTTGAGCCTATTATAATTGGGTTATGTACACGAATACCTCAAAAGTCTTTGTAGTAAGTTGAGTCTATTATAATTGGGTTATGTTCATGAATACCTCAAAAGTCTTTGTAGTAAGTTGAGCCTATTATAATTGGGTTATGTACACGAATACCTCAAAAGTCTTTGTAGTAAGTTGAGCCTATTATAATTGGGTTATGTACACGAATACCTCAAAAGTCTTTGTAGTAAGTTGAGCCTATTATAATTGGGTTAAGTATATAAATACCTCAAAAGTCTTTGTAGTAAGTTGAGCCTATTATAATTGGGTTATGTACACGAATACCTCAAAAGTCTTTGTAGTAAGTTGAGCCTATTATAATTGGGTTATGTACATGAATACCTCAAAAGTCTTTGTAGTAAGTTGAGCCTATTATAATTGGGTTATGTACACGAATACCTCAAAAGTCTTTGTAGTAAGTTGAGTCTATTATAATTGGGTTATGTACATGAATACCTCAAAAGTCTTTGTAGTAAGTTGAGCCTATTATAATTGGGTTATGTACACGAATACCTCAAAAGTCTTTGTAGTAAGTTGAGTCTATTATAATTGGGTTATGTAAATGAATACCTCAAAAGTCTTTGTAGTAAGTTGAGCCTATTATAATTGGGTTATGTACACGAATACCTCAAAAGTCTTTGTAGTAAGTTGAGCCTATTATAATTGGGTTATGTACACGAATACCTCAAAAATCTTTGTAGTAAGTTGAGTCTATTATAATTGGGTTATGTACATGAATACCTCAAAAGTCTTTGTAGTAAGTTGAGCCTATTATAATTGGGTTATGTACATGAATACCTCAAAAGTCTTTGTAATTAATTAAGCCTATTATAATTGGGTTAAGTATATAAATACCTCAAAAGTCTTTGTAATTAGTTAAGCCTTTTATAATTGGGTTATGTACATGAATACCTCAAAAGTCTTTGTAGTAAGTTGAGCCTATTATAATTGGGTTATGTACACGAATACCTCAAAAGTCTTTGTAGTAAGTTGAGCCTATTATAATTGGGTTATGTACATGAATACCTCAAAAGTCTTTGTAGTAAGTTGAGCCTATTATAATTGGGTTATGTACATGAATACCTCACAATTCTTTGTAGTAAGTTGAGCCTATAATAATTGGGTTATGTACATGAATACCTCAAAAGTCTTTGTAATTAATTAAGCCTATTATAATTGGGTTAAGTATATAAATACCTCAAAAGTCTTTGTAGTAAGTTGAGTCTATTATAATTGGGTTATGTACATGAATACCTCAAAAGTCTTTGTAGTAAGTTGAGCCTATAATAATTGGGTTATGTACACGAATACCTCAAAAGTCTTTGTAGTAAGTTAAGCCTATTATAATTGGGTTATGTACATGAATACCTCAAAAGTCTTTGTAGTAAGTTGAGCCTATTATAATTGGGTTATGTACACGAATACATCAAAAGTCTTTGTAGTAAGTTGAGCCTATTATAATTGGGTTATGTACATGAATACCTCAAAAGTCTTTGTAATTAATTAAGCCTATTATAATTGGGTTAAGTATATAAATACCTCAAAAGTCTTTGTAGTAAGTTGAGCCTATAATAATTGGGTTATGTACACGAATACCTCAAAAGTCTTTGTAGTAAGTTAAGCCTATTATAATTGGGTTATGTACATAAATACCTCAAAAGTCTTTGTAGTAAGTTGAGCCTATTATAATTGGGTTATGTACACGAATACCTCAAAAGTCTTTGTAGTAAGTTGAGCCTATTATAATTGGGTTATGTACATGAATACCTCAAAAGTCTTTGTAGTAAGTTGAGCCTATTATAATTGGGTTATGTACATGAATACCTCAAAATTCTTTGTAGTAAGTTGAGCCTATTATAATTGGGTTATGTACATGAATACCTCAAAAGTCTTTGTAGTAAGTTGAGCCTATTATAATTGGGTTATGTACACGAATACCTCAAAATTCTTTGTAGTAAGTTGAGCCTATTATAATTGGGTTATGTACATGAATACCTCAAAAGTCTTTGTAGTAAGTTGAGCCTATTATAATTGGGTTATGTACATGAATACCTCAAAAGTCTTGGTAGTAAGTTGAGCCTGATAATAATTGGGTTATGTACATGAATACCTCACAATTCTTTGTAGCAAGTTGAGCCTATAATAATTGGGTTATGTACATGAATACCTCAAAAGTCTTTGTAGTAAGTTGAGCCTATTATAATTGGGTTATGTACATGAATACCTCAAAAGTCTTTGTAGTAAGTTGAGCCTATTATAATTGGGTTATGTACATGAATACCTCAAAAGTCTTTGTAGTAAGTTAAGCCTATTATAATTGGGTTATGTACACGAATACCTCAAAAGTCTTTGTAGTAATTTGAGCCTATTATAATTGGGTTATGTACACGAATACCTCAAAAGTCTTTGTAGTAAGTTGAGCCTATAATAATTGGGTTATGTACACGAATACCTCAAAAGTCTTTGTAGTAAGTTGAGCCTATTATAATTGGGTTATGTACACGAATACCTCAAAAGTCTTTGTAGTAAGTTGAGCCTATAATAATTGGGTTATGTACACGAATACCTCAAAATTCTTTGTAGTAAGTTGAGCCTATTATAATTGGGTTATGTACATGAATACCTCAAAAGTCTTTGTAATTAATTAAGCCTATTATAATTGGGTTATGTACATGAATACCTCAAAAGTCTTTGTAATTAATTAAGCCTATTATAATTGGGTTATGTACATGAATACCTCAAAAGTCTTGGTAGTAAGTTGAGCCTGATAATAATTGGGTTATGTACATGAATACCGCACAATTCTTTGTAGTAAGTTGAGCCTATAATAATTGGGTTATGTACATGAATACCTCAAAAGTCTTTGTAATTAATTAAGCCTATTATAATTGGGTTAAGTATATAAATACCTCAAAAGTCTTTGTAGTAAGTTGAGCCTATTATAATTGGGTTATGTACATGAATACCTCAAAAGTCTTTGTAGTAAGTTGAGCCTATTATAATTGGGTTATGTACGTGAATACCTCAAAAGTCTTTGTAGTAAGTTGAGCCTATTATAATTGGGTTATGTACACGAATACCTCAAAAGCCTTTGTAGTAAGTTGAGCCTATTATAATTGGGTTATGTACATGAATACCTCAAAAGTCTTTGTAGTAAGTTGAGCCTATTATAATTGGGTTATGTACATGAATACCTCAAAAGTCTTTGTAGTAAGTTAAGCCTATTATAATTGGGTTATGTACATGAATACCTCAAAAGTCTTTGTAGTAAGATGAGCCTATTATAATTGGGTTATGTACATGAATACCTCAAAAGTCTTTGTAGTAAGTTGAGCCTATTATAATTGGGTTATGTACGTGAATACCTCAAAAGTCTTTGTAGTAAGTTGAGCCTATTATAATTGGGTTATGTACACGAATACCTCAAAAGCCTTTGTAGTAAGTTGAGCCTATTATAATTGGGTTATGTACATGAATACCTCAAAAGTCTTTGTAGTAAGTTGAGCCTATTATAATTGGGTTATGTACATGAATACCTCAAAAGTCTTTGTAGTAAGTTAAGCCTATTATAATTGGGTTATGTACATGAATACCTCAAAAGTCTTTGTAATTAATTAAGCCTATTATAATTGGGTTATGTACATGAATACCTCAAAAGTCTTTGTAGTAAGTTAAGCCTATTATAATTGGGTTATGTACATGAATACCTCAAAAGTCTTTGTAGTAAGTTGAGCCTATTATAATTGGGTTATGTACATGAATACCTCAAAAGTCTTTGTAGTAAATTGAGCCTATTATAATTGGGTTATGTTCATGAATACCTCAAAAGTCTTTGTTATAAATTGAGCCTATTATAATTGGGTTATGTACATGCATACCTCAAAAGCCTTTGTAGTAAGTTGAGCCTATAATAATTGGGTTATGAACATGAATACCTCAAAAGTCTTTGTAGTAAGTTGAGCCTATAATAATTGGGTTATGAACATGAATACCTCAAAAGTCTTTGAAGTAAGTTGAACCTATAATAATTGGGTTATGTATAAAATACCTCAAAAGTCTTTGTAGTAAGTTGAGCCTATTATAATTGGGTTATGTACATGAATACCTCAAAAGTTTTTGAAGTAAGTTGAGCCTATAATAATTGGGTTATGTACATGAATACCTCAAAAGTCTTTGTAGTAAGTTGAGCCTATAATAATTGGGTTATGTACATGAATACCTCAAAAGTCTTTGTAGTAAGTTGAGCCTATTATAATCGGGTTATGTACATGAATACCTCAAAAGTCTTTGAGCCTATAATAATTGGGTTATGTACACGAATACCTCAAAAGTCTTTGTAGTAAGTTGAGCCTATTATAATCGGGTTATGTACATGAATACCTCAAAAGTCTTTGAGCCTATAATAATTGGGTTATGTACATGAATACCTCAAAAGTCTTTGTAGTAAGTTGAGCCTATTATAATCGGGTTATGTACATGAATACCTCAAAAGTCTTTGAGCCTATAATAATTGGGTTATGTACACGAATACCTCAAAAGTCTTTGTAGTAAGTTGAGCCTATTATAATCGGGTTATGTACATGAATACCTCAAAAGTCTTTGTAGTAAGTTGAGCCTATTATAATCGGGTTATGTACACGAATACCTCAAAAGTCTATGTAGTAAGTTGAGCCTATTATAATTGGGTTATGTACACGAATACCTCAAAAGTCTTTGTAGTAAGTTGAGCCTATTATAATTGGGTTATGTACATGAATACCTCAAAAGTCTTTGTAGTAAGTTGAGCCTATTATAATTGGGTTATGTACATGAATACCTCAAAAGTCTTTGTAGTAAGTTAAGCCTATTATAATTGGGTTATGTACACGAATACCTCAAAAGTCTTTGTAGTAAGTTGAGCCTATTATAATTGGGTTATGTACATGAATACCTCAAAAGTCTTTGTAATTAATTAAGCCTATTATAATTGGGTTATGTACATGAATACCTCAAAAGTCTTTGTAATTAATTAAGCCTATTATAATTGGGTTATGTACATGAATACCTCAAAAGTCTTTGTAGTAAGTTAAGCCTGTTATAATTGGGTTATGTACACGAATACCTCAAAAGTCTTTGTAGTAAGTTGAGCCTATTATAATTGGGTTATGTACACGAATACCTCAAAAGTCTTTGTAGTAAGTTGAGCCTATAATAATTGGGTTATGTACACGAATACCTCAAAAGTCTTTGTAGTAAGTTGAGCCTATTATAATTGGGTTATGTACACAAATACCTCAAAAGTCTTTGTAGTAAGTTGAGCCTATTATAATTGGGTTATGTACATGAATACCTCAAAAGTCTTTGTAGTAAGTTGAGCCTATTATAATTGGGTTATGTACATGAATACCTCAAAAGTCTTTGTAGTAAGTTGAGCCTATTATAATTGGGTTATGTACACGAATACCTCAAAAGTCTTTGTAGTAAGTTGAGCCTATTATAATTGGGTTATGTACATGAATACCTCAAAAGTCTTTGTAGTAAGTTGAGCCTATAATAATTGGGTTATGTACATGAATACCTCAAAAGTCTTTGTAGTAAGTTGAGCCTATTATAATTGGGTTATGTACATGAATACCTCAAAAGTCTTTGTAGTAAGTTGAGCCTATTATAATTGGGTTATGTACACGAATACCTCAAAAGTCTTTGTAGTAAGTTGAGCCTATTATAATCGGGTTAAGTTCATGAATACCTCAAAAGTCTTTGTAGTAAGTTGAGCCTATTATAATTGGGTTAAGTTCATGAATACCTCAAAAGTCTTTGTAGTAAGTTGAGCCTATTATAATCGGGTTATGTACATGAATACCTCAAAAGTCTTTGTAATTAATTAAGCCTATTATAATTGGGTTAAGTATATAAATACCTCAAAAGTCTTTGTAGTAAGTTGAGTCTATTATAATTGGGTTATGTACATGAATACCTCAAAAGTCTTTGTAGTAAGTTGAGCCTATTATAATTGGGTTATGTACATGAATACCTCAAAAGTCTTTGTAGTAAGTTGAGCCTATAATAATTGGGTTATGTACACGAATACCTCAAAAGTCTTTGTAGTAAGTTAAGCCTATTATAATTGGGTTAAGTATATAAATACCTCAAAAGTCTTTGTAGTACGTTGAGTCTATTATAATTGGGTTATGTACATGAATACCTCAAAAGTCTTTGTAGTAAGATGAGCCTATTATAATTGGGTTATGTACATGAATACCTCAAAAGTCTTTGTAGTAAGTTGAGCCTATTATAATTGGGTTATGTACACGAATACCTCAAAAGTCTATGTAGTAAGTTGAGCCTATTATAATTGGGTTATGTACACGAATACCTCAAAAGTCTTTGTAGTAAGTTGAGCCTATTATAATTGGGTTATGTACACGAATACCTCAAAAGTCTTTGTAGTAAGTTAAGCCTATTATAATTGGGTTATGTACATGAATACCTCAAAAGTCTTTGTAGTAAGTTGAGCCTATTATAATTGGGTTATGTACATGAATACCTCAAAAGTCTTTGTAGTAAGTTAAGCCTATTATAATTGGGTTATGTACACGAATACCTCAAAAGTCTTTGTAGTAAGTTGAGCCTATTATAATTGGGTTATGTACATGAATACCTCAAAAGTCTTTGTAATTAATTAAGCCTATTATAATTGGGTTATGTACATGAATACCTCAAAAATCTTTGTAATTAATTAAGCCTATTATAATTGGGTTATGTACATGAATACCTCAAAAGTCTTTGTAGTAAGTTAAGCCTATTATAATTGGGTTATGTACACGAATACCTCAAAAGTCTTTGTAGTAAGTTGAGCCTATTATAATTGGGTTATGTACACGAATACCTCAAAAGTCTTTGTAGTAAGTTGAGCCTATAATAATTGGGTTATGTACATGAATACCTCAAAAGTCTTTGTAGTAAGTTGAGCCTATTATAATTGGGTTATGTACATGAATACCTCAAAAGTCTTTGTAGTAAGTTGAGCCTATTATAATTGGGTTATGTACACGAATACCTCAAAAGTCTTTGTAGTAAGTTGAGCCTATTATAATTGGGTTATGTACATGAATACCTCAAAAGTCTTTGTAGTAAGTTGAGCCTATTATAATTGGGTTATGTACATGAATACCTCAAAAGTCTTTGTAGTAAGTTGAGTCTATTATAATTGGGTTATGTACATGAATACCTCAAAAGTCTTTGTAGTAAGTTGAGCCTATTATAATTGGGTTATGTACATGAATACCTCAAAAGTCTTTGTAGTAAGTTGAGCCTATAATAATTGGGTTATGTACATGAATACCTCAAAAGTCTTTGTAGTAAGTTGAGCCTATTATAATTGGGTTATGTACATGAATACCTCAAAAGTCTTTGTAGTAAGTTGAGCCTATAATAATTGGGTTATGTACATGAATACCTCAAAAGTCTTTGTAGTAAGTTGAGTCTATTATAATTGGGTTATGTACATGAATACCTCAAAAGTCTTTGTAGTAAGTTGAGCCTATTATAATTGGGTTATGTACACGAATACCTCAAAAGTCTTTGTAGTAAGTTAAGCCTATTATAATCGGGTTATGTACACGAATACCTCAAAAGTCTTGGTAGTAAGTTGAGCCTATAATAATTGGGTTATGTACATGAATACCTCAAAAGTCTTTGTAGTACGTTGAGACTATATTAATTGGGTTATGTACACGAATACCTCAAAAGTCTTTGTAGTAAGTTGAGCCTATTATAATCGGGTTAAGTTCATGAATACCGCAAAAGTCTTTGTAGTAAGTTGAGCCTATTATAATTGGGTTATGTACATGAATACCTCAAAAGTCTTTGTAGTAAGTTAAGCCTATTATAATTGGGTTATGTACACGAATACCTCAAAAGTCTTTGTAGTAAGTTGAGCCTATTATAATTGGGTTATGTACATGAATACCTCAAAAGTCTTTGTAGTAAGTTGAGTCTATAATAATTGGGTTATGTACATGAATACCTCAAAAGTCTTTGTAGTAAGTTGAGTCTATTATAATTGGGTTATGTACACGAATACCTCAAAAGTCTTTGTAGTAAGTTGAGCCTATTATAATCGGGTTAAGTTCATGAATACCTCAAAAGTCTTTGTAGTAAGTTGAGCCTATTATAATCGGGTTATGTACACGAATACCTCAAAAGTCTTTGTAGTAAGTTGAGCCTATTATAATTGGGTTATGTACATGAATACCTCAAAAGTCTTTGTAGTAAGTTGAGCCTATAATAATTGGGTTATGTACATGAATACCTCAAAAGTCTTTGTAGTAAGTTGAGTCTATTATAATTGGGTTATGTACATGAATACCTCAAAAGTCTTTGTAGTAAGTTGAGCCTATTATAATTGGGTTATGTACACGAATACCTCAAAAGTCTTTGTAGTAAGTTGAGCCTATTATAATCGGGTTAAGTTCATGAATACCTCAAAAGTCTTTGTAGTAAGTTGAGCCTATTATAATTGGGTTATGTACATGAATACCTCAAAAGTCTTTGTAGTAAGTTAAGCCTATTATAATTGGGTTATGTACACGAATACCTCAAAAGTCTTTGTAGTAAGTTGAGCCTATTATAATTGGGTTATGTACATGAATACCTCAAAAGTCTTTGTAGTAAGTTGAGTCTATAATAATTGGGTTATGTACATGAATACCTCAAAAGTCTTTGTAGTAAGTTGAGTCTATTATAATTGGGTTATGTACACGAATACCTCAAAAGTCTTTGTAGTAAGTTGAGCCTATTATAATCGGGTTAAGTTCATGAATACCTCAAAAGTCTTTGTAGTAAGTTGAGCCTATTATAATCGGGTTATGTACATGAATACCTCAAAAGTCTTTGTAATTAATTAAGCCTATTATAATTGGGTTAAGTATATAAATACCTCAAAAGTTTTTGTAGTAAGTTGAGCCTATTATAATTGGGTTATGTACATGAATACCTCAAAAGTCTTTGTAGTAAGTTGAGCCTATTATAATTGGGTTATGTACATGAATACCTCAAAAGTCTTTGTAGTAAGTTGAGCCTATTATAATCGGGTTAAGTTCATGAATACCTCAAAAGTCTTTGTAGTAAGTTGAGCCTATTATAATCGGGTTAAGTTCATGAATACCTCAAAAGTCTTTGTAGTAAGTTGAGCCTATTATAATTGGGTTATGTACACGAATACCTCAAAAGTCTTTGTAGTAAGTTGAGCCTATAATAATTGGGTTATGTACACGAATACCCCAAAAGTCTTTGTAGTAAGTTAAGCCTATTATAATTGGGTTATGTACATGAATACCTCAAAAGTCTTGTGTAGTAAGTTGAGCCTATTATAATTGGGCTATGTTCATGAGTACCTCAAAAGTCTTTGTAGTAAGGTGAGCCATATCGTCAGTTAGATATTCAGAGAACTCGTAGGTGTGTGTGAATTTTCTAGCTGCACGAACACTTCCTTTAACTTCCCAAATGTTTCCGGTAACTGTACATCTGACCGGAACTTGCTTTCTGCCGTCAGCCATACCCCAGTCTGGTCCTAAATAATTAGAAATAAAGTTAAATCTAAAAGTCAAAAGAACTACATAAATTAGGCCGTTACTTTTCTCGTTTGAATTGTTTTACATTGTAATTTCGGGGCCTTTTATGGCTGACTATGCGGTATGGCCTTTGCTCATTGTTTAAGGCCGTACGGTGACCCACAGTTGTTAATTTATGTGTCATTTTGGTCTCTTGCGGAGAGTTGAATCATTGGCAATCATACCACATCTTCTTTTTTATATTTGTTAAATGTCATTGTTCTGACTGTTAATGAAAACAACGTCACGTCATTGGCTGATTTTCAAGTGTCCAGGACGTGTTAACCAATCATAATGAGTTGGTGTACGTTTTTGAATATTTACCCATAATTCATTAAATTCAGAATCAAAGGAAAAAGAAACCCATGAAAGATGTATAATTGACAAACATATTATATTTCATTTTTTTATATTTATGAATTGTTTCCCATGCACAACTAAATTTTAAACAAAATAAACAACCGAAACAATCTTCCTTCCATTTTCTGTTTCTGTATTCAATGGATGAGATTGACGTTTTAATACATATAAGAACAGGAGATCAATGAACAAATGCGATCTTTAAAAAATGACTACAGATATCAACGAGTGAGATTTGTTATTTGGTTAAAGACAGTCTGGCTCTTAAATGGAATGAGGGTCACTGAACATCAGGACAAAAATTGAATAAGCAACGTATCAAATATCAGCAAACCGTTACAGGAACAGATGCTTATGTTAAACTTTACCAAATCAGTATGTTTTTTTTTCTCCCACTATAATAAAATTCTAGATTTCAAAAAGCTCGACATGTCTACACAGTCAAATTTAAAAAAAAATAAAAATTTCCAGTAATTTTGTTTATCATAATCAAAGGTAAAACTATATCATTATTATGGAATAATCGATAATTATGTATCCAACAAGCTAAGATCTTCAGGTGAGCCATGCTTATCAGCCGTGCAGTACGGAAGCCGATAAGGGCCATTCAAAAAAATTATTTTATGTCGTAATTACGACATAGCATGTCGTAATTTCGACATAACATGTCGTTATTACGACATCGCTATGTCGTAATTTCGACATAACATGTCGTTATAACGACATCGCTATGTCGTAATTTCGACATATCATGTCGTAATAACGACATCGTTATATATAAAAGAATATGTATTATGATAGCCAAGAGACTAAATGACACAGAAATTAACAACTATAGGTCATCATAATGCCCCCAATAATTAGAAAAGCCCCCGATTAGTCAGCTATAAAAGAGGGAGGAAAGATACCAAAGGGAGAGTCCCCGAAATGCTGTGTGGTAGACAGTGTTATTAATTAATGATTAGTTAGCTCCCTTGGTAAAACTCCAAATTTCATATTTAATATATTTCATTGTTAAATAATTTACATGAAGCTTAATAAGTATATATTTGTTAATTGCATAGCTTTTGCTATTTGAATTCATTGGTTAAAGATTTTTAATTTATATTGTAAAGTTTAATATTTGCATCGTCAAAAAATCTTTGGTTACCTTCTTTGGATACCTTCAGTGAGAAACTTATATATTTTTTAAATCCCGTCTAAGTTTTATAAGTTACCTGCCGTGGAAGGGCTGTATAGCTAGACAAGTTTGAAATAAACAAATGAGACGTGGAAATTATGAGGACTGACATTGCATGCCAAGCTTTCATCTCCATTAATATAAGCGCAAACTACATGGTTTCTTGTAATAAGGGTGAATTGAAGTATTAATAGCTCTATTTCTACTTTCAAACGTTGGGCACGATATTCCTACAACACGACGTTACACTTTTTAAACATGCGGCGTCGAAGAGGGTTTTTGACTTCGTTTAATTTTTGCAAGTTTTATTCGGTTTTTTATGATATTATTAATTCGTATATTTTAACAAATTTGATTCGTTTAGGGATAGTCACATGTTAAACTATATTTTCTAAGGTAGAGAGGAAAGGCCGGATAGCAAAAAGCATATTGACCGGCAAAAAGCATATTGCACGGTTATTTTTAGAATATCTAAAAACCGATATACTTTGTGACTTCATGTAATGAATTTCAGGATATTGTTTAACGTTTTGAAACAAATGATCATATCTGTGATCGATTATTTGACGAAAAAAAATCTTCAAATACATAAGTTGTCCAAATAAAAAGTAAATGAAATAACAACTAATATGTTGTTATTGTCAAGGGGACAATGTCATATCTATAAAGTTCCAACAAACCTAAATGACGATTTTGATACAAACTAACATGGTCGGAAATTCATAATATATCAAATATAGCCTTTGTATGAGGTCAATACAGGATATATCGACCCAAAGAAGTATATCGACCTCGGACTTCGTCCTCAGTCAAAACTTCTTTCGGGTCAATATATCCTTGTATCGACCTCATACAAAGGCTATATTTGTATATTGTTGGTTGATTTTGGTTCTGTTCGTTTTGTGATGTCATTTTATCAATAATTACACCTTATATTAGAATGCCAGCTTTTGATTGGCTGATAGCCAGTGTATTTTTCGCATATTCTAACATTTCTTCCTCACTTCAAACGAATCTGACTGTTTTTCACCACTGCCGGTGAATATGCCTCAAATACCATGGTATTTGCCATTTTGGATATTCCTTTTTTACCCTCTCGAGCATTTTCCCGCCAATTTTTCGGATATGACGTTACATAAAGACAGCGCGAACGCGAATAAGTACATGTATAGTTCCCGCGGTATATTTTATGATAGTACTTGTCCTCAAATAAAGATTTCCTTTTCCTAGTACAGAGAGTTTTAATTAAAATTCATTCGGTGTAATTAAACAGATATATCATGTTATGGAGGGGTATTTGCAAAAACTACAAGTCTTGGGACAAAATTTCCCTTGCCTAGCGGCTCGGGAAATTTAAGTCCCTCGACTTGTATTTTTCGCAAATACCCCTCCATAACATGATATATCTGTTCAAAATTACCTCGAGTTGTGGAAATCGATTTAATAATGTTTACCCTTTACGTTATTTCAACTAAAAATGCAGTACTGTCGCAAGTAGTGTAGGAAGGAAAGATGGGACGGAAGTACATGTATACGGTTTTCCATATTTTTATTTTATCATAGGATATTAAACTTTCAAGGTGCATATCATCTGTCATTGTAAAATTTCTATATCTTAATTCAACCAATACAAATATATCTGACACTCTGCAAGTAAATCGAACATTTTTACCATTGGTTAAATTTGAATACTCGGCATTGTATTTTCCCTGGCACATACATGTAAGTTGTCGAAATACACCCCTTCAATTACTTGAACCTTGGCTTTATTTCCCCAAGTCATCTGTAGCGTTTAACTTCTGATATACATTCTAAAATATAGTAATCTACTTCTGGATCGTCCGCGAAAACGGCAAATATAATCCCGGCTTTTTATTAATTCGATGAAACGGTTTTCGTCGCTGTTTGGGATTCGTCTTTCAATTACCTCCATTTCATGCACAAGTTTATATTGACGAAAAGTTCCGGCTTCGCTAGTACAGGAATTATTTTCATCACGACCGTTATAACATGAATAGCAGGACAAATCGCGAAGTAAAACATTCCGTGAACTGGTATTAAGTCTTTTAATATTGGTGATTGCACCTTACTGAAGTGACGACTTTAAATGATCTATTTCGGAGTACTTCCGTAACATAAATTTCAATTCGCATTTTACATTTAGAGGACTGTCTTGGTGTCTCCAATTTGTCTTTGCAAAAGTTGGACGAAGTTCATGTAATGGGATGTTTTCCCCATTTCCCAATTCTTTTAAATAAATCGTTAAAAGCTATAAACGATTAATAAAAATTGCAAAATTGAACCTGTGTCGAACCTATGTCCCCGGGCGGAGTCTATAGCAACATGCACTATTCTTTTTTTTTCGGCAGCAATCATCAACCTCTTTTTCCAAATTTCATAACACGATTTGTTTTAATTATCATGAACATTTAATTGAAACCAGCGTCTTTAGGATTTTAGACGTTTTCAGACGTTTGGACAAATTGGCTACCATTTTGTAATGTGTGGAAGCATTTTATTCCTTTAAGACCCAAATATGTAGGTAATAAGAAAAGAATCTTGGCATTTTTTACTCTTCGTGTATCTGACTTTTGTTTTTATCAATTATAAAAAATACGCGTTAACTGCTTTGAAAAATGAAATATCAACTTGGACAAAATAGCTACCGTTTGAAAAACGACTGTGTAGAGAAGATTTTATTGAATCAGCAATATTTGAACTCAAATGAGGCAAACATTTGTACTTTTGTTAGATATTATTATTGTCTTACTCTTTTTATTCATTTTCTGCTATATCTACTTATAAAATTCACTTTCAGTCGTTGAGTTAATGAAAAACGTCGTTGGACATTTTTCTTATTCCAGCATAATATGCAGCCACCGAGTCAAATGAAATTTGGCAAAATAACGGCTTTAACGGCACAGAGAACTAACACATGTCGTTGTTCCTGCCAAGAATCAAGAAGATCAGAGAATAAGAAATAAGATCACTATACATAAGAGTTAAAACAGTTTTTCATAAATGTAACGTTGGACATCCGTTTTTTTCACATAGCTTTCTTATTTTAATCCTCAAATATACTAGATATTACTTAGTATATGCTGTAAAAACATAATTTAAAACATTTACTGAATTTGTTACAATATTGTTTCGTGCTTTCTAACATTTTTATTTTTATTTTGTTTTGCGGATGAAATATCGAAGATTCTGTTTTAAATCCTAGGCGTTATAGGAACATCGTGCCCACCGTTTGAAAGAAGAAATAGAGCTATCAAGACTTCAATTCAACTTTGTTACAAAAAGCCTTGAAGTTTGCTCTTATTTATAGGGAGATGGATAGCTTGGAAAGTTACACCTATCATACACGGTTGGTGTAATCCCATGGGATCTATAAAATATATAAGTTTCTCACTGAATCTACTCAAAGAAGGTAACCAAAGATTTTGCAACGATGCAAATATTAAACTTTACAATATAAATAAATATCTTTAACCAATGAATTCAAATAGCAAAATCTATGCAATAAACAAATATATACTTATTAAGCTTCATGTAAATTATTTAACAATGAAATACATTAAATATGAAATTTGGAGTTTTACCAAGGGAGCTAATAATTGATTAATAACACTGTCTGCCACTCAGCATTTCGGGGGCTCTCCCTCTGGTATCTTTCTTCCCTCTTTTATAGCTGACTATGTGGGGCTTTTCAAATTATTTGGGGCATTATGATGACCTATAGTTGTTAATTTCTGTGTCATTTAGTCTCTTGGCAATCATAATACATATTCTTTTATATATAGCGATGTCTTTATTACGACATAGCTTTGTCGTTATAACGACATGATATGTCGAAATTACGACATAGCGATGTCGTTATAACGACATGTTATGTCGAAATTACGACATAGCGATGTCGTTATAACGACATATTATGTCGAAATAACGACATAGCGATGTCGTAATAACGACATGTCATGTCGAAATTACGACATGCTATGTCGTAATTACGACATAATTATTTTTTTTTAATGGCCCTTATCGGCTTCCGTAGTGCAGTGCTTATCACATCGGACAACTAACACAAAGGGTTCCCTGTTCGATTACCGGTCCGGGGAGAAAATTTTCAGGGACTGAACTTTCGGGTCTTCCTTGACACCATTTGCGAGTATGGTCTTTAGAAACGATGTTAGTCCGTCTGAAGGGGGCGATAAATGGCTGACCCGTGCTAAGAGAGAGCCATATCTCTTGTACGGAAAAGACACCCTTGTAGAAAGGTTAATCCTGCTACAAGGCAGCACTCACACCCGCAAAGTAGAAAGGGATTGCTATAAGTTGCAATAACTTGTTTCCAAACCCACTATAAATAAGGTCTTCTGAAATTTTATTTACAAAACTAAACTGGAATAAACTTACTTGTAAAATACCAATTAACTGTCATCGTAGCGTCCATACTTGACCAGTACTGACAAGATTTCCATTGATCAACTTGCATGCCCCTGATTTTTGTTTGTCCCATGTACTGTTCCTTGGTACCATTACCAAACCTCAGAGCTCCATACGCACTGAACATTCTTCCTACTTTCGGATTTTTAGCACTCGTTTTAAATCCAAACAAGAAGGTGTTAGAAGATGAACTAAGTGGGTCAACTGTACAAACTCCTGATTGGATAAATATAATAATTTGAAATATTTTGAAACATCTAGAATGATATGTTGTAAGAGGTAAGAAGTTAAAAGTAGAAAAGATTCTGCGCGGTGGATCTTTTTATTTCTTTCTTTGATTTTCAGGCATTTTTTTCCTCTCCTCTTTATCTGCCTTGCTCGTTATTTCATATTGCTTATTTTTTGCTATTCATTAGACGTTTGTAATTCTTCAAACCCCTTTAAGGTTTTAGTCTTGCTTAGATGGGTTAAATGTTCAACTAGAATTGACGATATGCAGCCTTAGCTAGGTTTAATGCTTAACTATAATTAACGACATTCGTCTCATTCACACAATGGGAACATTAAAGACTTATGATGTACCGTGGCGTTAATGGTACTGAAAGCAGGCATTTTCAAGAGATTTCATAAAGTAACCCATTTTAGAGATATATGTATTTTCTTAATTTCGGGGGGGGGGGGGGGGGGGGTAGCTGTTGCTAAAATTTACGTTAACTAGCAAACGGATGTCTTTTCCCTTTTTCTCTGGAGACGTTCTCTGGAGCTCAGGCCAAAACTATATGACAGGGAATGTATATATACTTACTAATTTAAGATTTTCACATTGTACCTGTTTGAGCTTCCACTGTATACATTTCGTTTGAAGCATAATTGTAGATACCATAGGCATGGAAACCTTCATCCCATTGATGGACTGCTGCTCTCTGATTTTGATAGTCAAAATATTCCGTATAATCTGTGCTATAATTTTTGTTTTGTATATTACATTCAACAGTTAGTCTGTATGTTTCGGCTAGTGTTGGCTTCTTTGGGGCTGAAAAGAAGAATACATATTGTTAGTACATTTACTGTGTGCTGGCTCGCACGAAGCAATCGGTGTGTTAATGAGAATTTTTAGTATGAGTGTTTTTTTGTTTGAATGCTTGTATTTGAAATTATTTTTATATTTCAAATTTTATATTTTTGATCCTGAATTGTCATTTTAAGGAGTCATTACACAGAACAGTTTAATTCTGCATTTATTTACTGCGTACTTGAGGTATTTCTAGTAGTTTTAAAACCTATAGTGATCAAAACAAAATAAACATTCTACGTGAAGGAATGCAGAATCTGTGTGGTGCGTTGCTGTTTCTTATTTTTTATGGCTTATATAAATTCTCCCAGGAGAAGGTTGGACGTATACGAGAACAGTCTAAAATTTGAGAATTCCTCGTTTCAAGCAAATTGCATCCCCAATCGCCTTAGGCCTTTTTCTGTTACAGGAAAAAAGAGAGGCATAAAAAAGAGTCATTTAATAGAATACCATTAATGACAGATCGACATACTTACTTAGCGAATTTGTAATTGAACCTGGATTACATACGCTCGTGTCTAAACCTTTTAATGGTACCTGGGCCTGAGCATTTATACTACATATATAGGAACACACAATTAAGGTTGCTAGCACAGATCTGAAACAAAAAAGAAGAATTAAAATAAAACATCATTATAGCTGTTGATCTTGTGTTTAGAATTTGTCTCTATATTTAGTAATAAAATCAAATCATCTATACATGCATGTACACTTGCTTCTTGCTTTTTTGCATAACACGTCTGGACTAAACCGTGTTCAACAAAAAACGCCAGTTTGTGGAAGGTAGGGAGGGAGGAAACACGTTTGTGTTTGTGTATGCCTGGCCTAATGGAATGTATCAAATAAAAAACAAAATTGTTTAGACTAAATACTTTATCACGTGTTTTGGTCGTGGTATAGAGATGCATTTTTCAGGCTTTGTTCAGTATTTGTATGTCTTGTAATTTCAAAGCAATTTACTTTTTTGTAGTTTCTGTAAGCTGTGTACATGACATTATCGGGAAAAGACCTCTACATAACAATATAAATGTTTTAGGTCTGATAAAATAACGTTCAATCCTTTTCAAGCCACATGTAATATTAAAACTTTAAATGAAATATTAAATAATAATATGTTCTTTTAATAAAAACATTAAAAACGTCAGAAACGAGTACGGCAAATTTAGAAAGAGGAATAGAAATAACAAACTAAACAATTGGTACACAAGTCATACTCCTTTCGTTTGATCTGCTGTCGTGTTGTACATTTACATGTATTGATTTATTTATTTCTTTACTGTTATTCCTATTCGCAACTTATTAAAGTTCGGTGAGATTTATAGTTTTACTTATTTTATCAACAGTTGTAAAAGCTTTATTCGAAACTGCATGTTCCCCGTTATATTGTTTTGGTCTTTCATAAGCTTTTAAACCAGGTCAATATACAGAATGTCAGCCATTCTTGTTTATCTAAACCGAAAATATGCAATTAAATACTGATGACTAAATCATTTTTAAAATATTAAAACAAAAAGACAGATCTCACCGAAATTCTTACTTATTAACATTTTGACCATTGTCAGGAATAGAATACAAACTATATATTTTCCATTACCTTATATGAGATTTGGACACCATTTTCCCTATACCACCCTGTGAGTTCCAAAGGTCCAATCATTTATCTGTATAATTAATCAGTTTCAATATTAGTTCAATCCACGTATAATTTAACTATCATCAGAGGATGTTTTATCATTGGTTCAGTGCAGTGTACCTACTTCTAATCATAGATATATAATACTGGATATATCTCTATATTCATTTGTTAATGATAGATATATAACTAGTGTATCTTGAGCACCTGGGTATATTTCTTTTTCACTATGTTTCAGATATATCTATTTACCAGTTGCAGACTTTTAGTTTTTGATTGATTGATTGATTGATTTATGATTGCCGCACATCCAGTAGCAAGTATTTCATCCACTAATCATAAATAAATAACGAGTGTATCTTCAGGGTATGTCTCTTTTATTTGTAAAAGACACAATAATTGGCCAGTTGCGGAATTTTAATTCTTGTTCAATTGATTCGTTGATTGATTGATGATTGCTGCGCGCCCAGTAGCAAATATTTCATAGATACTAGTAATATCTATATTTTCTGGTTAGATATCTATTTTCATTTGTAAGCTACCACTATTGATACAAAGATATATAACTCATGTATCTCCGGGTAGGTCTCTTTTCTGTTTGTAAAAGACACAATAATTTGCCAGTTGCGGAATTTTAATTTATGTGAAATTGATTGATTGATTGATTGATGATTGTTGCGCAACCAGTAGTAAATAGATCATCCTCATCCATGTCTAAAAATACATTTAGCAATCAATCAGTTACTGTCAGGTACCGCAGAGGTTAGATCGAAATGGCGTAACGACAATTGGAGCTGTAACTGGTAAAACATTATGTTTGGTATGTTGAAATTCTGCCTTGAAATAGGCATCCTGGACCTGTTACATTTTGTAACTTGAAGAGTGATTGCAAGGTTTGTTTGCATGAAGGGAGGGTGACACTCTTTCAAAATGGAGATCTGATTCGGCTCTATGTGTTTACATCCTTCACAGTCAAATAGACTGAGGTCCATTCCCTTCCATTACGCTGGGACTTGGGGGGGGGGGGGGGCTACTTCGATACCTAATTGATAGGGGGTGCAGCTTGGGTTCTGTTACCCCACTCTTTTCGTTTAATTTAGATTTTAAAAATGTATACCTTTTCATATATTGCTTAAGTGAAAATGTAACCTTTCCATATTGTATGGTTTTCATGTAGTTGAATGAAAGATCATGCACGAGTTGACTACCAAAGTATCAAAAGAGAAAAAAAAATGGTTGATAAAAAGACAGCCGGGAACAACAAGGAAGATGACAGAAGAAGAAGTTATGGAAACTTTATTGACTTTATCACATATTTTCGATAGTTTTCCCGACCGATTAACATAATTTCAAGCTTGAAAATGTGACCTATTCCAGCGGCACGTCATATCACCTTGTATATAGGAAGTTGACCCCCGAGGTTAATACCTTCTTTAAAGTTTAAACGTTACTTTAAAATGTTGATACTAGTAGTTCAAAACCTCACTTAAAGAGAACGCATCAAATATCTTAAAGACACGACTCAAACTAAAAGATTTCTTTTACTACTTTTATAAATACATTTGTAGCATTCATTCATTAATTAATTATTGTGAGTTTTTGCTGAATAAATAACTTATTTATTTAACAAAATTCAAGTATACAAATATGAGGTATGCGATGATCTTTTATTAATTTATCTATATACTATTTCAATCATTTAACATAAAAGTTTTCGTCTTTATCATCATCTTAAATATAAATGTCAATATTGCTTTGTTGATTAGATAAATACTTACAAGATCTTAAGTAGGTCTGATTACTTTTAGCAGAAATCACATTGAGCTTCGTTAGATTATACGAACAATAAGTAAAACTAAATGTTGATGAGTTTAACAAGGAACCATTATTCAATTGTAAAGAAAGTCAAAAACTTTAAGAAAAAAATGTCGTTCATGGTATAAAAAATGTTTTTTAGGTTACCTGTTCGATATTTTTAATATCCAACTGCCCGGTTCGTTATTTTAAATTTTCATAATCAAAAGAAATCAAATTACATGCAACATAATAGTCATAGATGAACGCAGTTAAAAAAGATGCAGAACATTGTTGTGTACAAGTTATCGTAAATCTGCGTTGTCCCCCATACATTGTTCTGTCAAATTTAACATGTCATAATCGTCAGAGTGCAAACTGTATAAACATACGTCATGCTTTTGTTATGTCTTGTACATATAAGGCATATATTACTTGTATAATACATTTATAATTACGAACGAACTTCGATTATCTCCCGTTTTACAGAAAACTTGACTGAAATGCATTATGGTTACAAGAGCTCAATTTTTCGTAATGCATTTTGACATAGGGTACCAGTAATGTTCCGTAGTTTTTTTTTCACGAAGACTATACACAAATTAGGCAAAACCGAGTAGCAGTTCCTGTACTAGAAATGCCAGTGTTGCATTACAAGCAAAACATAATGTATGTTAATGCGGCAAAAATTATCTTAAAATGCAATTGAAAAACATCGTCTTTTATGTTTTCTTAATGGAAAGGGGATATTTTAAATGGATTCGACGTGTAGAAATGGACGAAATTAAATGCACTACAGATGGTCTAACATTTGACCCACTATTCTATTGAAACATCGAGTATCCCAATCCGAAATTATACGGAGAATAATTCCGTTGTGGTAATCGTGTCCAGATTTTACAACATACCCGCCGTTGCATTGATTTCTTCTCGGGATTCGGACCACTGTGCGGTGTCAGATCTGGATACCCGGTTCGATAAATACGCGTGGATTAAACGTTAATTTATCAACTTGTAGTTCCAACTTACATCTATCCAAATGAAAAGATAATCACAATTGGACGAGATATATTAGATCATGGGTGATACATGTATAATTGGTAATATACTAAATTTTTCCGTCGTGTGAAAAAAAATGACCACATACATGTATGTTCAGTGGATATCACTTTTAACCTCATTAGAACTGTCAGAATAATCCAAGAACAGTTCTACCTAGAACAGTTCTACCGTAGAACTGTTCTAAGTAGAACTGTCAGAATCAGTTCTAGGTAGAACTGTCTAAAACTGTTCTAAGAAGAACTGTCAGAATCAGTTCTTGGTAGAACTGTCTAAAACTTTTCTAAGAAGAACTGTCAGAATCAGTTCTAGGTAGAACTGTCTAAAAGTGATCTAGGTACAAATGTACAATTTCCAAAATTAGTTCTAGTCGTAGAACTGTCAGCAGAACTGACTTAAACTGATCTACATGTAGGCATAATACTGACCAAACCTGTAAGGATTGTAGAACAGTTATAAATGACGTCACTACAGTAAGGGCACCTAAGTGGTCACCATTCAGTATTATATTCTGTTGACTTATTCATATTTAAGACAAAGATTTCTTAAAACAGTTCTATGGATAGAACAAACTAAATACAATCTAGCAGTAGAACTGACCAAATCAGTTCTAATCATGGAACTGACCACATCAGTTTAAAACGGTTCTATGGATAGAACAAACTAAATACAATCTAGCAGTAGAACTGACCAAATCAGTTCTAATCATGGAACTGACCAAATCAGTTTAAAACGGTTCTATGGATAGAACAAACTAAATACAATCTAGCAGTAGAACTGACCAAACCAGTTTAAAACGGTTCTATGGATAGAACAAACTAATTTAAATTACAATCTAGCAGTAGAACTGACCAAATCAGTTCTAATCATGTAACTGACCAAATCAGTTATAATCATGGAACTGACCAAATCAGTTCTAATCGTAGAACTGTTCTAGTCGTAGGCTGACCAAATCAGTTCTAGGTTAGAACTGTTCTAGCTAGACTGTAACAGTTCTACGTATACATACTGTCCTAGAACTGTTCTTCTGACAGATTCTGACAGATGTGATTTGAGGTTAGAAGTGATCTCCACTTCATATATGTCAAGAAGTTTAACATAAACATGTCCTTCTTTTGTATTTGTGTATGAGTTTATAAACAACAAATATGCCCGCAGACTTTATCCTTGTAATCACTTACTGCATAATTTGTTGTAATGTGTTCGGGGATTGAATTATAGACTAGAATTACAATGTACACATCAAATAATGTCGCTCTCACTTTAGGGTAGGCTATTTTAGCGTAAAATTAGGGAGGGTAGGGCAATAGAAAACACACCTTTTTTATTTGGCCTAATATATAGCTTAAAGCTATCCTAATTAAATCCTTACACATAACAATTTGTTCTGTAAATATGGTATGTGGCTACTAAGCATTATAGATAAATGACTTTCACTGGCGGCATATTGATCATTGTCCATCTTGCTTATAAAATTATTATCGCTTAATGGAATCGATGTTAACAAAACATTATTCTTTCTATGAGAAATAAAAATATGAATTTGAAAATAGAATAAATGCAATATCGATTTCCATTCAAAAGAAACGAGTTTTTGTCTTCATCAGGTACAGAAGGGAGCAAACAAATAAGTTAACAATAGTATTATTCAATCATTGGAGTACTAATTTACGGGACAACTACTGGAGGTATCGTTAACTGGTAGTCCAATATCGGCAATATGCACACAATGGAAGTAAAATGTATTTATATAGGATTTCGTTAGTCCGAGATTACTCTGACGCCCAATGGCTGTTTTGCCAGACAAGCTGGTGGGGCGTTTTGGAAGAGCTATACATGTATCATCATCAGTATTGAACATGTATACACGTAACACTATAGCCACCAGTGGCAAGTATTTGATATAGGACGTAAGCTTACACAATGTACATGAGGACATAATGTTCACGTTAAAACTCGTTGGCGTGCCCTAAATTGCCTCCTTAATGCAAAGTATAGCACCTTTTCCATATATATCCCTATTTAGTAAGTAGCAGCATAGTATTCCGTGTTTCGTTTCGGTCGACACACTTGGCAAAAACAAAGTTTTGGATTTATGTTTTAATCATGAAATATAATACGGTATAGACATATTCACATATAAATTAACATGCGTAATATAGAACAAAATCAAGTAGACATTGTTACACAGGAGATTCTAAGCATTCATTAGTTATTCAACATACAATGTATACTTAGCAATACATTTACATTATTATCTTTGTTTAGTTGGTGGATTTTTGCTTTTCAAATGATTTTGACATTTTAAATTATTTGGTTTGTGCTTTAAAATATTTTTTTTCTACGTTCGTCAATAGCCGAACATTTCAAAATGGAACGAAACTTGTAGACAATATAACCGACTTTGCACACGAACACATACGAGTTAAAACGATCCATAAACGTCATCTTCGTGTTAGAAATGTTTTGTTTTATTCAAAACACCTGGGTTGAGTTCAATATCGTGGCAGCTACGTAGCCGGCTACATAGCTGCTATTAATATCTATGTAGCAGCTAGTCTATAGCTACACGTTCGATAGTCAAAATCTACGTAGCACTACGTAGCTGATACGATATTGATTACAGCCCTGGGTTGAGTTCAATAGCGTAGTGGCTACGTAGCTGCTATCAATATCGATGTAACAACTAGTGTATGCAACCCTGTACATCGATTAATTAGTATTCGGTAATTCTATTACATTTACACACAAACATGCAAACACACACACGCACACATAAATGTCTGTCGTCCTCTATTGTTATTACATTTTATTTATATAAAACAAGTTGTCCATCGTGTTTATTAAAGGATTGATGTTTTAATAAGGATATTAAACAAAAAGTCATGCCACGTGTGATTAATATTATAGTTTATTATGTCATAATCACGGTCAAAGTCCGCTTTTGTCTAGACGACTGTCCATTTCATAATTGCAGCCTCAATTCTCTCTATTAACACGAATAATCAACATCATATATAAACACTTGCGTTCAAATAAGGAGATAATGAAGTTAAAATCTGGATGCAACTGGACACTGGTCAATCAACTTTGGTACATTTGTATATAAGGGATGTAGAAGGCGAGTGATGTATCATTAATTATACATAATACAAATGACAAAAGCAGATGATATAAGTAACATGACTCTTTTTTCCTTGTCAATATCATTGAAAAATATCAATTTTCCGTGTAGGTTGCATTTCTGTAAATATTGACAATGCAATTTCCCATAGGAACTCCTTTTACCGCTAAAACTGTACCACTTTTACTTGTCCTAGAATTGAAAGTTCATATGCACTACAATTTTTTTCCAAGGTCAAAATATAGGGCTGTGCGGCATATTTTCAACGTGTATATGCCCTGAACTTCTCACAGTTTAAACTAACACTAATTTTATGTAGTACTTTTTAATTCAATGTACTCTGTCTTTTTACAAGAGATTGTTTGTAGATGTAAAAGCAAAACTATTTGTATGCTACATATATATAATTTGTCGTGCACTAGCATTTGGTGTCGTCAGGGCATTGGCAATTGTAGAAATCAGCTTACTCATCACATTGTATAAAATATGACATAAAATATTGCATAACGACAGTTAAAGGATGATGGTTGAACTATACATCTCAATGCCAAATATTTGAAGTTTTCTGTTGTTAGTGGAACGTGATTTCACACAAATAAAACAAATCAAAACAAAAAAACAAAACTAAACAACAAACGAAACAAAACAAAACAAAAAAAAAACAAAAAAACAAAACAAAACAGACATTATAAATATTGCTAACGGTGTCACAGTGTTACATAAAATTTAATGTTTTCTCAAATCAGATTTTTTTTTATGAGAAATAGCCAAGCTGTTTCAAAATACTGATATACTCACAGTTACATACATGTAACTATATAAATTTATTAAACATATATAAGGTGTGAAAATCTTTACATGTTTTTAAATATTTAATTTACATGTATAACAAATTTCTATCCATAGAGTATGCAGGACATTCTATAAGGAAATGAAGTTCATTTGTCATTTTATTTGAATCGTATTTTTTACAAATTCTTTGACAAACTTCTCATTGGGAGTATCTCCTTGTTTCAATTGTAAGAAATTGTAAGATGAAACCCTGAATATTGGAATAGATTTTCTTAGATAAAATTATTCAAGATATTCTAATTATTTTCTGCATACAATGATGTTTTAAATTCACAATATATTCTTAATTTTCCTTGACTTCTTGTCGTAGGATACTTTTTAACCACTAAGTAAACAGTTTTTGAATTTGAATCTCCTAAAGTTACAAGGCAGATCAATAATTTTACATGGGTGTCTGTCACTTCAATATCAAATATTATGATCATTTTTCGCTAAATCTTTTGGTGTCTGTATGATTATTCCTTCTGAGAATCGTGTTTGTTTGTAATTCACATAATTATGTAATTTATGTATTTCAATTGGCTTTCAAATCGATTTTAGTGTGCTATATATTCCATTATTGGTTTTGTTTTATAAAAAAAAAATGGGGACACAAGTTCTCAATATGATATTGTTCTTGTACTGCTTGACCTATTACCATAAACATTACTACATATACTATGATTGCTTTCGTGCTGACATTTCTGCAGCAATGCTATATATTTTATAGTGTAACGTTCTTTAGGGTTTAAAAATAATCAGTAACAAATTTCACATATTTTTTAAATAGAAATCTAGGATATTAGTTTAAGAAAATTATTAAAATTTCAAAAACTTGAACCACAGAGTGAATATTTGTGGACGCCACCGACGACGGAGTGAAGGATCGCTAATCTATGTCTGGCTTTTTCGACAAAAATCGAAGGGTCGACAAAAAACTATGCATTGTTTATATTTTTGTCTTGGCAACCACGTGATTTTATATACTAACCCCTGCTGTCTGTTATGTATATTTTGTATGAATTGACATCATGTACACGTCTGAGGAAAATAAAATATGTGTTTTGTTTGTTGCTGTTGTTGTTACAATCTGTAGATCCTTGGCATAATTTCACACACCTAAACCCCTATAACTCATGATAAGGAACACATCCCTATCAGTTTACATCTATATATTAAGGGTGGCGGCAACGTACGTTTGCTATTGGAAAGTTATGATGAATGTGTCCCTGGTTATTTATTTTTTATTAAATATTGAACATGTTGTATTGATGACAGATAGAGTCCTCGGATAACACTATACATTTTAGGACAATATGCTATAATATATACATGTATATATATATATAAATATCAAAATTTAGAAAATTTTGTTTGATTGCCAAACAACTGTCCACCACAAATGCCGTAGATGTAAGCAAATTTATAAAAGGTAAGTTTAAATAAACAAGAAGATGTGGTATGATTGTCAATGAGACAACTCTCCACAAAAGACCAAGGACACAGAAATTAACAGCTAAAGGTCACCGCACGGCCTTCAACAATGAACAAATCACATACCGCATAGTCAGCTATGAAAAGCCTCGAATTCACAAATTTTACACTGTCGTATAATTTGTTTTAGTCAATAGTAGAGATGTTTTTATGTTAAAATGTCAAACAAAGGACGGACATGAAGTAAGACCAATAGATTACATTGGCCTTTAATGCTTGGTGCGCTAAAATGTGTCACAGCACGTTTGTTTTATAGTTAAACATTTCTTCACTTACACAAGATGTTCCATGATCAATACAACCGTCATTTCAGTTCATTTATGATCGTATTGTACATCTTAAACGTTCACTAATTGCACATCTTTATTAGGACAGAAAATCATTTAATTCAATTGACGGCCTTTAGCTAAAGTGTAAGATAAAATGATACAGTGAGAATTTTATTCTATTAACAATGGACCAATTTTCAGTACTTTCTGCCAGAAGTGATATATAAACCAAAATATAATAAGTATAATAGAAATTGCGATTTCGTTTTTTTTCTAATTTCATTGGTAAACACTGTTGATTATTAACATACGTGAAACTTGGTCGTTTGATCCAGTTACTTCGTATAAAATTATTAAGCCTTAAAGTTTCTTTAGTCAAATTGGATCATCATTTGTAGTCTTAGCAAATATACGTTTTACATTTTTTAAAATGTCTACCACATTGTTAACAGAACTTTGCTAGGCTAAAAAGTTAACATTAACTATACCTGTTGATTTTCTCTTTAAATGATACAGGGGCTAGTAGTATCATGAGGCAACCTTAACGCTAAATATGATATTCTTAAGTTAGTTTATCTCCGAAAGTTCTTTGAATGATCGGGAGTCCTTAACCTATCTTTTGCACGCGTACTTCTATCATTTCGTACCGCTCTTTAGTTTTTAATTTACTGAATAAGTTTAGAAAATGGGTTTTGTTGTCTACTCTAAAAGTCCAAAAACTCGCTTTTAATGTCTCCTTCGACTTGACCTCCGAGTTACATTTTTTGTCAAATCAAAGTTTGAATCGGGAGTCATTGATTTTTTTCACTGTTGAGACCTAGCCATAGTCCGAGTTATACAGTGATGAGTCTTAGGTAGACGAAACGCGCGTCTGGCGTACTAAATTATAATCCTAGTACCTTTGATAACTATTAACACCACTGGGTCGATGCCACTGCTGGTGGAAGTTTCGTTCCCGAGGGTATCACCATCCCAGTAGTCAACACTTCTGTGTTGACATGAATATCAATTATTTGGTCATTTTTATAAAATTCCTGTTTACAAAAGTTTGAATGTTTCGAAAAACTAAAGATTTTCCTATCCCTGGAGTAGATTACCGTAGCCGTTTTTGGCACAACTTTTTGGAATTTGGGATCATCAATGCTCTTCAACTTTGTACTTGTTTGGCTTTATAATATAACTATTTTGATATGAGCGTCATTGATGAGTCTTATGTATACGAAACGCGCGTCTGGCGTACTAAATTATAATCCTGGTACCATACTATGGTGCGTTTCTAAAGTTTACAATATACAGGATGGACCGCCGCCCCTGTACTATCCTTTATATATCAATCACTATCACATGGTAAGTTTCTACCTGAATGTATATATGTACATTGTATGACGTTACGCGCAATGTTCGTACATGAAAGCGTAACACAACGTCGCGAATATTTCGTAACGTTCAAACCAAAAATTGGACTGAAACGTTGTTTTTAAGCAAGTGCGACATTCTTATAAGACTCCGCAAAATCGACGGTGCTTTTTAACTACTTATCGAAAATTGATATATTTTAGTTTTTTGAAAAATTAAGAAATTAAATATTTTAAAAAATCATAAAATTCTACCATTATAAGAGCAGTGATAAGCAAACAGTTGACGTAAATTTGAGTTGTGTTCGTTTTTAGGTCAAAAAATGGCGGTGCGACAACCTTGTAAGCCTTTGAAAAATCGCTCATAAATTACCATATATCATTTTTCAGGATATTTGTCTTTAAATTCATAAAATTAAGCAAATTAACATTGATGCAGTAAATACACTAATAACCTTTTTTTCATTTTTGATAAATGTTTTTGATTCACAAATCTGGAATGCCATTTTTTTTCACCGTGGGACAGATTTGCCCTTGTAGTATGAAACGCGTTTTTTTTCCTATGACGTCATAATAACGTCATAAAAATGCATAAAAGACTGAATGAACCATTCTGTTAAATTATGGAAAAAAACGTTTTTCAAAATATTAAATAGTTTTGACAAAAATCATAGTTTAGTGGTTACAATAAATGAAATATGTTACGCGGGACAACCTAAAAATCGCCGTATTTTTTAAAATGAATCTTGTCGCATGCAGCATAAAACATAGTTTCAACAATTTTTTTTTCGTTTTTATTTTAAAAATCGTTATTTTTTTAAAATACGTACAATATCAATGAATATGATATCACAAACTATATATTTTGGACTTGCATCTTGCCAACTACACCGAATTTCCAATGAGGTACGAACATCGCGCGTAACGTCTATACATATATATAACTACTGAACATAAAAAAAGATCAGATATTCGTGGGTTATATCAATTTTATAACGGATAATAAAATTGAGAATGGAAATGGGGAATGTGCCAAAGAGACAACAACCCGACCATAGAAAAAAAACAACAGCAGAAGATCACCAACAGGTCTTCAATGTAGCCACAAATTCCCACACCCGGAGGCGTCCTTCAGCTGGCCCCTAAACAAATATATACTAGTTCAGTGAGTATATATATACAAGTAATTTGTTGTGTTACCCCAGTACAGCATTAGGTTGTTTGTCGAAAAAGTGCCACAAATTGAGATCTAGGTATATATTAATTATATTCTATACTATTTCTAGCTAATTGAGTTGTTTGTTTGTCAAGGGATGTGTTATTGCAAACAATACCACAGGGTTTTAAAGCTTATAAGTCTAACCAAAAAACAAACTGCATGGCAAACGTTTAAAATCAATGGACGACGAAAGACCGTGAAACTTGAGTCTACAAAACAAATCATAGAACAACCTAAAGACTGGGCAACATGAACCCTATCAGAACCGAGGGTAACCTCAGGTTATCCAGAAATCTAATCACACCCTCTCCACGCGTGGCACAGATATATAAAAAAAATCGTTTAATATAGGCATTGACCTGAATCAAATAGAAGATCTTCTGATATAATAATAAAAGCTATAGACTATAATTTTTATTATTCTTCTCGTTTATTCATCTTTTTAGACCAATTAAAACAGATACGTAGGCAATCTTGGTAACAAATAAAGAAAAGAGGTCAACGAGAAACATGTATTTATGAATAACCAACAAAAATGTTCATTAGATAATTGTCAGTAATGGCTTAAGACTAATTTTTAGAACATATAGATTCATGCACTACTCTTGATGATATGATTTTTAATCAAACCTCTTTCCGGACAAGTATGATTATACACATGCACATCAGCTGTAACCTAAATATCAGAATATACGTTGACATTGTTATACACCCACACGTACGAATGTTCAATACATTGCACTAGAATTTAATTTTGGATGCAACACGTCTTCTGATTGGCTGATGTTATTTTGTTATTAGCCCATAGACATAATTTAGTCATGTGACCGTGACGTCATCAACGTTTTTTGATGGTTTTCTACGGTTTAAAATGGAATTTAGAATTAAATTATAAGAAATAGCTGTAATATTTTTTCTGTCTATTCGAAATAACATAAAAAATGTGGTGCACACCATTAAATAACCAACTACAAGCGTTATTCAGTGTGCACCAAATTTTTTATATTATTTCTTCATAGACAGAAAAAATATGGCTTGGAAGAGTAAGTTATCCATACAAAATAAATAAGAATTTTGATTACATTTCGTGAAATCTTTACCCATATAACAGTCAGTACTTTAGTCCAACTCATTTTACTAATTCTTCAGATCATGCTCTATGCTCATTTTAACATGATTGGGTGGCATTATATTTTACACTGAGCGTTAGCATATTTTGAGCTAAATGGAAGATCCATTAATGGCAAATGATTGTATTCAGTAAATATTGTTACAAAAGATATCATAAGATAAACATTATAGGTTGCATTTCTGTAAATATTGACAATGCCTTTGCGGCTAAAACTGTACCACTTTTACTATGAAGTTTTGAAACAAATCTTATCCTAGAATTGAAAGTTCATATGCACCACAATTTTTTTCAAAGGTCAAAATATAGGGCTGTGCGTCATATTTTAAACGTTTATATGCCCTAAACTTCTCAGAGTTTAAACTAACACTAATTTTCTTAACTACCCCTACCTCGAATGAAAGGTTACCACAGATTTCAATGTAAACAATATACACATGTATATTTACTGGTAACATTCCAAAGTTTTGTCTCTGTGAGTCGGAACACAGAAAGCATAACTGGGATCCAGTATGTAAACAAAATTATTTTTCAATGAATATTCAAGATCTCCCCAAAAGAGGCGTGTTTTGAGAAACGGCTGTATTTACAAAGTGCAACCTAAAAGCAGATTCTAAAAATAAAATTGGTCAACCTCTCCCTTTTTTGTTGACAAGTTTTTTTCTTGAAACTAATACGAAAATAAAGGAAGATACTGAATAGCTCCTACTCTTAAAGACTAGGATACAAATGTAACAATGCTATGTAAGCCCCTGTCCAACATAACTGTTCAGTCCACTCCGACACCACTGTTACCCGCTATAAATCAAACAGCAAAGTCAATTCAAAATAGACTTCTTATCTCACAAGGTAAAATATATGACTTATAGAAATATATATCAGAACCCACTTGTTTCTGGATTTGATTTATAAACAGAAAATAGATGGTGAATATATTGTACAGGTCAAACAATTACAATACGAAATTTTGATAAAGGCATAAATTCTCAAAAGGGATGCCGATTAAGCAAGCACTAGCGTTGTTATATTATCATATCTTAAGTCAAAACACCTTTATCATCTCACATAGTATTTAAGAATTATGGGTAATAAATATCAGTCACTTCCGTTTATTTCGGCATTTGATTTTAGTTCGACCACACATTCTGTACCGGGGTAAGGTGGCAGATTAAGTTCATATTTCTGAGCAAGAGATTTGGGTATAAATCGTCCACCAAGATAATGTGTCTTTCCATTGAATAGTTTAGCACACAGTTTAGGCGCGGTCAGTGATATCAGTAACTCTGGCTTTAATCCATCTTCGCACCCTTTCTCAACATCCCAACCTAAAGAAAAAACACATAACATATAGTATGTAAAACAGAATATGTGTTTTTTGCGCCTGTCCCAAGTCAGGAGCCTCTGGCCTTTGTTAGTCTTGTATTATTTTAATTTTAGTTTCTCGTGTACAAATTGGAAATTAGTATGGCGTTCATTATCACTAAACTAGTATATATTTGTTTAAGGGCCAATTGAAGGACGCCTTCGGGTGCGGGAATTTCTCGCTACATTGACGACCTGTTGGTGACCTTCTGCTGTTGTTTTTTCTATGGTAGGGTTGTTGTCTCCTTTGCACATTCCCCATTTCCATTCTCAATTTTATTGTTTTTTATAATCATGGCAGAACATATGTATATATTTTAGAGTTTAGTATGACGTCAATTTTCAGTGAAAGAGTACATAGTTTTGTTTAAGGTCCAGCTGAAGTCCGGCTCCGGGTTCAGGAATTTAATTGCTGTGTTGAAGTCTCATTGGTGGCCTTCGGCTATTTTTCACTATTTGGTCGGGCTGTTGTCTATTTGACACATTTCGCATTTTCATTCTAACTTTTTTAGGGTATGCAGGTAGGTAAATGTATTTAAAACGAAATTGTAGAAAAAACATAGAAATTAAAAGATGTGATATGAGTGCCAAAAAGACAACTCTCCATCTATGTCACATTTTGTAAAAAGAAAGCCGTTATAGGTCAAAGTACAGCCTTCAACATATCGACTATTATGTATCTATATGGTCCAAATGTAAGGCTGTCTCTTTGCATAAAATGCTTGTCAGGAATAGCAATGCTTGCAGAATAATAATCGGATATCCATAAAGGTGAAGCAGATGTAATATGCTTGTCGTTAAGATAGTTAATGTTTAGTTTGTTAAATCGCTTGAAAATATCTGAATCTCGGAAGTAATGTAAAGTATTTTTCAATCTTATTAAGAGTATTTTACAATGAGTTATATTTTAATTTGTAAATTTAATCAATACTGTAAATATTTCAACATTGTATCATGTTTAAACACAATATGTCGACCGAATGTATATCAATACATCTGTTAACATATTTCGCTTTGAAACAATTTCTATATTCAAAGTCTGTAACTGTTTAAAAATGAGTTGATATACATGTAAGAACTCTACAAACCAGACCAAATTTCTCCTTTTGAATATTACAATTGTCACTAGCCGGTTAACACAAGTTGTGAGTTTTAACAACTCTTTGGTAAGGTGAGTTCGGATGTCATGAAGAAAGTAAGTGATATTGTCCGGTTACTCAAGTTTCACTCACAAATTCAAACTGGCTGCAATGATAAATACCAACAATTAATCAAATATATATTTTATACACCTTCAAAGCTTGCTGTCTGGTATGAGCCAGTTCTCTGTGTTGAAGACTGTACTTTGACCTATAATTGTTTACTATTACAAATTACGACTTGGATGTAGAGTTGTTTCATTGGCACTCATACTACATCTTGTAATATCTATAAACATGTAGTTATACTTACCAGATGGAACATCTATACTAGCTATTGGTACTTCAACGTTCTTCAGTGTTTCCAGTACGCTGGCAAAGTCTGATCGAGGTGGCCCTTTAAAGCTGAAGCCAAACAGAGCATCTACTACCAGGTTGTATGAATCACTGATCAGAGAAGCTTCAGATGGCAGAAATGATAAGAAAGGCATATCCATTCCCTCACACTGCTTAACTAAGCTCTGGAACAAAGGTTTGTTTGGACGTTTTGGGTAAAAAATCGAGGGTTTATATCCCTGAAAAGACAAAAAAATCACATGCTAGTTAAACCTTAATATAAAATATTAGAGCAGGGCGTTTATTGTTTGTTTACCACAAACATAGTGTCTGTGTTTTTTTCTAATAATAAAAAGTAAATTTTACCTTGACCGTCACCGGGGTAGTAACATTTCTATATTTTACATTTATGTCTCGAATTAACTTATAAAAGGATGTAACATGGATAAAGTCTTTGTGCGAATATCAAGGAGAGTCAAAGTTTCGGAAACCTGTATTTCTATCCTACTAGTATTCATTAAGTTTCAAGGTTGTATGTTTTAGATTCAGTATTAACTTCGCCTATAAATTACAAGACTCAAATGTCTATTATCGTAACTATTAACAATTAACAATATTTATTAAAACCCAACAAAATTGTTTTTTTATTCAAAGATGAATAAGGTCCTATCAAAGTTAACAGTTTCGCAAACGTGAATTCTTTCTCGTAGGGATTATCTTTATATCTTGCCACTATCATAATATATGAAGTAGACTTCATCAAGTTTATATACAATCAATCAAGGTTGTATTTTTCTCTAGGGCTATTCTTATATCTTGCAACTATTAAACTATATTGAATATACTTCATGCAGTTAATATACAATCGCTTTAGGTTGCATGCGATGAATTTGGACACTTCATTGCTGTATTTGGCAATATAAACCAACGGGCAATCAATTCAATGTAGATTATTAGTCCGAATGCAAACACTCGTCCGTCTAAATTGACAAGATATTAAAGTTTTCTAACCATAACTTCCATATCATAACACCCAAACATGCGATGATTTCTAATAATTCTTCCCAAATGAAACATTAGTATTCTTAATTACCACAAACAAACAAAATGAGAAGAGACGTTTGTAATAAAGTTGATTATCTTTCTTCCTTTTATTGTCAATTTGTATCTGGCGCTATCGGACTAGACAGTACACGGGGGCAGTAAGAACGGATATTGTTAATAATTCAAGTAACCTTAATTAGGTTGTGTTGAAATAAAGTTGTAGTTTGTATGTTAATTTTAGTCAATAAGTCGGGTTTAATACAAGTTACTTATGTCTTAATTATTCATATAACTGACTATTCTATCAGTTCAGATAATTATCTAATTGTGTCTCTAATCAAGCAGCAGTCGGTCGCCTTCATAAACCAGGTTTGACCTTGTTTTACAGTGCATCCTGTTTGTGACAGTCACATAAATGTCAAAACTGGTGTCTGCCGTTAATGAGCGAAAGTATCCCTACATCTTATACAAACGTATTTCGTGTGGACTGAATATTTTTCATAAACCCTGTATGATATTTTTTTAATCTCTTGAAGATACAAATTGTACAGGGCAACACATTGCCAGTTCTCAAAATATAGTTTGAGAAACGTAGGCAGATTAAGAAAACTATAAACGCCGTTGCAACAGTCACTCTTTTATTTAAAGTCCGAGGAACAGTAGCTTTTTAATAATAAACATATACAGTATGGTTCACAACTTATTGTGAAACAATTATCAGTACTCTAAGTCAATTTGAAAAGTGTCGTGAATAATGAGAGAATTACCCCTGTGATTAACATATATTTAGTTTTAAGAGATATTTATAGGATCGACTCGTATTTACTAATAGCAAAAAGTGCAATTCCCTTGACAATAATGTAACTGAAACTGAAATATGCTTTGTACGTTAATGTAATGTTTTCTGCAAAATGAAGGTAACAGTAAAGACTTGTATAAAAAGTAAAATCATAAAAATACTGAACGCCGAGGAAATTCAAAACGGACAGTCCCTAATCCAAAGGAAAAATCAAAATCTAAAACGAAAAGATAACAACTGTCATATTCCTGCCGTGATACAGGCATTTTCTTATGTTGAAATTATATCGTCTTAAAAACGATGATTTTGGTATAAAAAAATCGATGCATTTAAGGCTATTTCCTAGCTAATGCAACAATCTCTTGACATGTAAAATAGTGTCGTCACATGCCTGATTTGTCAAACAAAATGCGGGTGTCAAACGCGAGCGGTGGGTTTTCGCTCTTAAATTTATACAATTAAAGGGCAATAAACTTGTAAAAGTTCTCATGTTATGCCAGTTGCTTGTTTTACTAATTTTGGAAATCAAAAATTATAGCATAGCTTTTTATCAATTTCGGGACAATAACAATATCGATAATTTTTTCAAGAAGGAGATGCTTAAGGATTACTCGATCTGAATCAAAGTTAAACAAGAGATCTTGTAAATTTAAACTAGACTGGATCTAAGAAACGGAAAATTACATACATCCGTGATGCACTTGGTCATATTTATTCTTTAGATGTGAGTACAATGCACCATAGCATTTAATACGAGAAATATAAACTATAGCTGATTGTACGGTGTGGGCTTTACTCATTGTTGAAGGTCATACAGTGAACTAAAGTTGTTAGTTTAAGTGTCATTTGGTCTATTGTTGAGAGTAATGTCATGGGCAATCATACCACATCTTTCTTTTTTTTTTTATATATAGACGGGATAATAGTTACGACCAATTGCACTTATTAGTGATGCACTTTATCATAGTCCTTTTTTCGATATAGGTAGAATACAGCATTGTATTTATCAAACATAACTTATATCTTATATATAATCTATAGTTGCCATATCTTGAGAATTGATATCTTTCACTTTACTTATATATCGGTTTCAAAGTAGATACAAATTAAATGTTCATGGAATAGAATAAAATTCTGTCGTGACTCAAATTCCCTAATGATTGACTGTTCTTCTTATAAATATTCTGTAGTAAATATGAAGATTTAATTTGTCTGGCAAACTTTGAGATGCTTAGAAATATCAAAACTACTTTTGACATATAAAATCCAATTCTGACAAACTTGATACCAAACAGAAATTGGACTGACAAACGTAACATCACTATCTCAATGAGCATCCGTCACTAAAATGAACTTTTGTAAACATTTTGTTTTATTTGCAATTTCTTGTTGTTATATTATATACACAAAGAGACTGTAGGGAATTGTTTTAGACGAAATCGATCTTCAAGGCGTCGTCTTTTTATTAGTAGACACAACAGTTCACAATTCCAGAGAAACATCATCATGTTATTTGATCTAAGACATAAAGCAAAAGCAAAAAGACAAAAATAACAAATAAATCTACGGTGAGGCAAGATCACGTGATTCCGATCGACAGACAAACTGTAAAACAAGTCCTTATCATTCTTTGATTCTAGAGACGTTGTGAATACGAGTCGTCAAATGAAGTAACATCAAAGCCAGTAAACATGTCATTTTGTCATACGAATGTTAGCAATTATTGATATATTCTATACAAAGCAATATGTTTTGTAATATACTAGAGAATAATAGTCACAAAGGATTTCCGGTCTAATACACATGATACACACAATTCAGGTCTAATTTCTATAATGTTAAATGTATGTAAATTTATCTAGTGATATTTTCATTGTCTTGTTCTGTCTGTGTCTTGTCTAACTGGGAGCTATCGTTATATCTCATAATTCTTCTTTTTTTATTCAACAACAAATTGCACTTTCTGCTGTTAACAATATACCTCACTAGTCCAGCATACAAGTGAAGAGTCCCTGTTTGTTAATACCAGAAATCCAGGGTTGTTTTCAGGTAAGCATCAATATATTAAATCAACATTAGTCTTATAATCTAACAGCTAAGTTGTAAAATTATCAGCAATGAAATAACAAACAAGTAAATATCAGCGAGACTTATTTGATTACCTATATATATTAATAGAAACGAATACTATACATATATCATCTAGCAATACATGACTTTTGAGTATAGTTTCCGGAAATATCTCATAATTTTAATGAGTTCCAGGGTATTGGAATATAATCATCTCCTTTTCTGATCTCATAAAAAAAAACTCATCCTTATAACATGTTATAAATTTGTATTTGTTTCTTCATTGCATATTCACTTAATTGTGAACTTTAAGTATAATAAAATAGACAATAATCAAGATACAAAAGACAAGTTATTAAGAAATATTCCTCACTTCAGATAATACTGAAAGCCAAACTTGGTCATGTTATTTGAATAAAGACAACAAAAATATAAATGACAACAAAAAAATCACCATGAGGTAACATCACGTGATTCCGATCGACAGACAAAATGTAAAACAAGTCCTTATCATTCTTTGATTCTAGGCACGTCAAGAATTAGAGTCAACAAATGAAGTAACATCAAAGCCAGTAAACATGTCATTTTGTCATATGAAGGTTGACAATTATTGATTTATTCCATACAAAACAATATGTTTTGTAATACACTAAGGAATAATAGTCACAAAGGATTTCCGATCCGGTACACATGATACACACAAAACAGGTCTAATTTCTACAATGTAAGATATATATGTAAATTTATCTAGTGACATATGTGCTATTAATTGTTTTGTCCTGTCTAACTGGTAGCATTCGTTAGATATCATAATTCTAATGACTCCCAAGATACTACCGGCTGTTATCATCACATGAAACGAAAATCATCTCCATAAATTTGTAATTGTAGCTTCATTGAGTCTTCGCCTAGTTATAAATTTTATAAACCAGGAATATGTTACATATGAAGCTACATGAAATGCTCCTGAATACCGCCATAAAAAATCAAAAAGAACAACAACATTAAAATCAAAAATCGATTTAAGGGGAAATCGCAAGGATATATGTTAAGTTCTTTCAAAATGTGTCTACCCTCATCTTATAGTGTATTATCTGTATTATGCTGTTTACTTTATAAAGTAATTTCGTGTAAAAATAAGTTAAAAATTTATATTTGCTTTCATTTGTTTTGTTCTGTTTATATCTTGTCTAAATATAGCATTCGTCAGATCTCATAATATTAATGACTCTCTGGGTCTGGAATACTATTATCTGCTGTTTTGATCATATTAAAAACCGCATCCTTATAAAATAGTGTTTATTACTTCATTGAAAATTCACAAAAATGTAGAAGACAAGATAGACAATTAAGCTACAAAAGACATATTCCTTAATCCGAACAAAAATGAAAGCCAAATGATAGGTTTAGCATTTGGCCATTTGTCTACTCTCGACATTTTAGTGTATAAGATGTTCTATTATTAAGATTTAATCATTAAGCATTAAATCAATTTAATAAATTAAGATTATCGTCTGCTCAACTAGAGTTATCTTTTCTTTAATTTTGAAGGACTTTAGCGTCTTTCATTAACCTACATAATTTCGTAAGCGGTTTTCCCGCTTTTATTTGGTATAAAATTACATGCTTTTCGTGATTTGTTCATTGCGTGATTTGAACTGAAGGAACATAAAAAGGATGGGCTGATTCAGACATAAGATAAGTACATATGTTTTAGTGATAGATAGATATAGTTGTTGCAGTTGAATTTTCCGAATGATTTTATTTCTGTAATTTATTAAAGAATAATTTTATTTTATTTGAAAGTTGTTCTTGCAAATAGTTTGATTCTTAATTCAATGTATCGCTTACTTCGATAGCATTTATACTGACTAGACTATTATTCAATAGTTACATTTGTGCACACATATATTAATCATTGAATAGCATTAAATTTAAAATGCTTTAATACAGGTGATATATTTGTTTTGATTGTAATGTATGAGCGATATTCTTTAAACAGGTAATTACATGTTTGTAGTGTAAGCCGTGTTAACATTTACATGCCCGCTAATGTTTAATTTGTTCCACGTACATCTTTTATAAGTTTTTTTTTTAATTTGCGGATAATTAAATAAGCTTGGTAATTTAATTTACCGTTTATAACGATGTTATATTTGGTTTGAAGGAATATTGCACTTGTTTTAATTGTGTTTTGTTACCAACTTCAGTTGTTTAATGCATTCAAATGTATTAATTTTATTTAAGACAATGTAGTGGGTTATATGTGGTATTTCATTTATCTAAATCGGATGATTGAATAAGAAGTTGAATTTATATTTTGAAAGATGAATGGGCTTTTAAGACTTGATGTATGTAGCTAATCTGTTTTTATAATTATAATAGTTTATAACAATGCCAAGACATAGAGGCAGGCGTCGTCGGCAGGACCCGGTTGGAGACTTCGTCTTAGAATGGCTCCCAGGGAACAACTTCAACCACCATTTAGGAATGAGAGAAGGCGTCCCAAAGTTGATATTGATGAAGATGCCCCTGTAGTAAAAAGACGGAGTGTTGATGGACCTCAACTAGTTGCCTTGCAACCAGATGTAGAATTCAAGAGATTGAACCTGAATTAGCTGCCTTAGGTGAGGTTATCAAAGTTTTTGATGAACATCTAATGTTGCCCGGTTTTAATGAGGTTGTTTTATTGATAAGTCAAAAGCTTAAGGAATTTTGAATATATTGATTTGTCCCTTATGCATTCACAACAATTTCAACAGTCAAACAAATGAAAACACCTTGGCATTAATGACGGTATGCTGGTTATACAAAACAAAGTTAGGAAAAACCATACTGTTAATTCTGTTGAGGATTGGACTGATTGATTTATTGCTTATGCCCAGGTCCTTATTAAAAGGTATCCTGGAAAAACAAGTGAACTTTTCTCATATATGTCAATAATAAGGGGTGCAGCGGCTGATCATCCTGTTGAAAAATGGTATTCTTATGACCAACAATTTCGTTTGAGAGTATCGAGGGATCATACTGAAAAATGGTCATCCTTGGATGGTTTTTTGTGGTTGCGTATTTTAACTAACAATACTTAAAAACAACAGCAGGCTAATGTTGGTTATAAATGCTGAGATTTTAATTTTAAAGGTTTTTGCAATAAACGCAATTGCCAATACAGGCATGCATGTCTCAAATGTGGTTTTAATCATCTTGCTTTACGATGTCGTTGCTTTATGGACAATGAAGGTAATACTGGTCCATCTAGGTTTAAGAGAAATAACATTTCACCTTTTGTTAACAACTCTGCTAATAGAAAAACCCAAAAGGAGGTTGTCAGCAAAGATAATTTATAATTTTTCAGAACTACATCCAGACCAGTTTAATATTTGGGCCCTAGGAACATCGTTGGTTAATGTAAATGAACTCTCTAAGCTTCTGGAACTATATCATGATAAACAAAGCGCTGTTGAACTTTTGAATGGATTTAAATATGGTTTTAAAATTCATTAGGTCCCAGACGTTCATGTGAATATAGAAATTTGTTGTCTGTTTTGAAAAACCCTATTGAAGCTCAAAAGAAGTTGAATAATGAGATATCATTAGGTCGAATGGAAGGCCCATTCAAACATAAACCTATTTCAAATCTTCGGTGCTCTCCTATTGGTTTAGTTCCTTAGAAAACTGGTGGACTTAGATTGATAACTTATTTGTCTTACTTCCGAAGGAAAGTATCAATGATTTTATTGATACTCAGTTTACCAAGGTCACTTATTCATCATTTGACAATGCAGTCAAAATTGTTCAACAAATGGGGAATTCGGCTTTAATGGCAAAAATGAATATTAAATCGGCATTTCCTTTACTTAAATGTTATCCTGGTGATTTTGATTTTCTAGGCATCACACTAAATGGTCTTTACTATATCCAAAACAATAATGCCCATGGGATGTTCTATTAGTTGTGCTACATTTAAAAAAAAATTTCAACCATTTTGCATTGGTCAGTTAAAATTAAAACGCATTCTGAAAATTTGGATGATTATCTTGATGATTTTATATTTGTTGGAGAAGCTCATAAAGATGACTGTCTCTTTCTTATGACTGCATTTTCAAAGTTTGTTCAAACTTGGAAGTTCCTATAGCAACAAAAAAAAAAAAAAAAAAAAAAAAACCAAACAAACAAACCAGAAGGTCCTTGCACAAAACTGGAATGTATAGGTTTGTTAATTTATTCAGATGAGATGTTGGTTAGAATACCAGTGTTAAAATCAAAAAAGTTAAAGATCAGATAAATTGGGTATTGGCGTCTATATGGCTCTTTTAAAAATGTTAAAAAAATCTCATCATTTTATAAGATTGACCAAAGGAATACGAGATCATTTGCATATGTGGCAATATTTTTATAAAGAATTTAATGGCTATACATATATCCAAGATTTAGATTGGGTTTCAAATGCTGATTTACATTTGTATACTGACAGTGCAGGTGGTCATTCACTGGTTTGTGCAGCTTATTTAAATGGACCATGGGCAATTTTACAATGGCCATAATTGGGACAAAGTTTTATTAAGTGACATTACTTATTTGGAAATTATACCTATTGCCTTGGCCATCTATTTATGGAAAGAAAGGTTTACGAATAAGAAGATAATTTTTCATTGTGATAATATGGCTGTTACAATTTTAAATTCAAAATCTTCAAAAAAAGACAGGGTTATGTTTTTGTTAAGAAAAATAGTTTTGTGGACATGTTCTTTAATTTTCAATTTAAAGCGTTGCATATGTTTTCAAAATACAATTTTATTGCTGATGCTTTATCTCGTGGACAGATGAAGAAGTTCAGAGAAGTAACGAGCAATGCCGACCGGACGCCACAGACTATTCCACACGAATTCCTAGATCTTTTGTTATAGAAGCTTCAAAATTGTTGAATTATTCAATTTCTCAAAGTACCAGAAATGTTTATGAAAATGCATTGCATTCGTTCAATATGTTCAGGATGGAATATTCTATTCCCCTTAGTTGGCCACCAAGTAACAGACAAATTATTGGTTATATTGGTTTTTTTGTCACTAAATCATTATTCATCATTACAATTAGATCATATATATTTGGAATAAGTTACAAATTAAAAATTCAAGAGAATGAAGATTTAACTAAATCTTTTATCATACAGAAACTTTTGGGTGGTTGTGATAGACTTTACAACTCTTAAGATCTTTTGACTATTGATATTTTGATTAGATTAAATGTGGCTTTGAGGCACGTGTGCTCTTCTTATTATGAAACAATATTGTTTCAAACAGCATTTAACTTAGCTTGCTGCATTTTTACGTGTGAGTGAATTTGCCATTACAACGATTTTATGCAAGAGCATGTTTTACATAGGCGGGATGTTTATATTGACCTTCTTAAATCAGCTGTCTATTACGATAATTTTTTTTTTCAAAAACTAATCAAAAAGGGAGATCCACTACTTTAGTTGTAAAAAATAAATAAAAATGAATCAAATGCGATTTGTCCTCTACAAAGTTTGAAAGCCTTTTTGCAAATAAGACCTGGAAATGATGGTCCTCATTTTTGCCATATAAATGGGAAATCATTGACAAGATTTCAGTTTCAGACTGTTTTAAACAAAGGGGGGGGGTAGATCTTACCTACACAAAGTTTAGGGCAAGGCTATTAAACATACTGATTTTGATGATATCCATCCAACTCTTTTCGCTGATGATGGCGAATCTGTCATATATTGGCAATGACATTTTTATTAATGCTAATCAGTCAGCATTAGAGTTGTTTACTAAGTGTTTACTAAGTATCCAAACAGATTTTTTTTTTTTTTTTTTTTTTTTTTTTTTTTTTTATATCCAGATGAATTTTAAACTGTTTAAAGTTGCAAGCCATTGTGCATGGACACATGAAGTTGTATGTCAGTTGAATAATTTATTTCAGTTGTTAAACGCACGCATCAAGTTGAACAGCTCTTGATTATACAGTTTTGTTGTTAGTTGTAAATACATAGTTGAATAAATTTTTTGTTGTGCACGTTGTTTATATTTGTACTGTTGTATAGTAAAGTTGATTACTTCATTGATCCTTTGTATAGTAAAGTTTATTACTTCGTTGATCTGTTGTATAATAAAGTTGATTACTTCGTTGATCTGTTGTATAGTAAAGTTGATTACTTCGTTGATCTGTTGTATAGTAAAGTTGATTACTTCGTTGATCTGTTGTATAGTAAAGTTGATTACTTCGTTGATCTGTTGTATTGTACAGTTGATTACTTCGTTGATCTGTTGTATAGTAAAGTTGATTACTTCGTTAATCTGTTGTTTAGTAAAATTGATTACTTCGTTGATCTGTTGTATAATAAAGTTGATTACTTCGTTGATCTGTTGTATAGTAAAATTGATTACTTCGTTGATCTGTTGTATTGTACAGTTGATTACTTCGTTGATCTGTTGTATAGTAAAGTTGATTACTTCGTTGATCTGTTGTATAGTAAAGTTGATTACTTCGTTAATCTGTTGTTTAGTAAAATTGATTACTTCGTTGATCTGTTGTATAATAAAGTTGATTACTTCGTTGATCTGTTGTATAATAAAGTTGATTACCTCGTTGATCTGTTGTATAATAAAGTTGATTTCTTCGTTGATCTGTTGTATAATAAAGTTGATTACTTCGTTGATCTGTTGTATAGTAAATTTGATTACTTTGTTGATCTGTTGTATAGTTTAAGTGATATTCTTTGTTGAACTGTTGTATAATATAGTTGATATACTTCGTTGAACTGTTGTATAGTATAGTTGATATACTTCGTTGAACTGTTGTATAGTATAGTTGATATACTTCGTTGAACTGTTGTATAGTATAGTTGATATACTTCGTTGAACTGTTGTAAAGTATAGTTGATATACTTCGTTGAACTGTTGTATAGTATAGTATATATACTTCGTTGAACTGTTGTATAGTATAGTTGATATACTACGTTGAACTGTTGTATAGTATAGTTGATATACTTCGTTGAACTAATGTCTAGTATAGTTGATATACCTCGTTGAACTAATGTTTAGTTGTTAAACTCCGTTCAATTAATATGTTTGTTCAAAACCTAGGTTTTTTCATTTGTTTTGTGTGTTAAAGTTAATTTTTTGTCATGGATTGATAAATTTTGTTTGGCGATGCTTGCAAACAAGTTTGCTAGCATTTGGCTGAATTTATTACAGTTGGCGTCTGGTAGCCCAGTTGCCATTTGGGGAAAACATATGATGGTTGCCCTTCTATGTTTTTATCTTGGACATTAATGAGACATTGTCGATGAATGCAAATTCATAGGCCGGTTGATATATAGTTGAACTGTCCTAATAAATCCATGACAAAAAATTGCCAAAATTCAAACTTACTATTTATTGTTTTTTATTATGATAATTATTTAGTTTGTCTTACAACTTATCTTCATTTGTATAACGAAGGTAATCTGGAGTCATTGGAAATATTGCGAGTGATTTCAATGGATTTGGGTTATCTTTTATCTGGTATATCGAATTCCTAAATTTATATCTGTTGGTTTCTTTCGAATATTTAATAATTTAAAATTCTTTACGTAACTAAAAGGAAAACAATAATAAAACTTTCAAACTAGCCAGATTTTCGCTTTGTGAGTGAGCAGTTTTCAGATCGCAATCAACTACAAAACTCAACACCGTTTCAAACATGCGTTGCACGGTACAGTCTTATAGCGGTTGGAACATTATTATGTGTTGAACTATTATGATTTGTACTCACTATTATGATAGATCAAAACAGACTCTAGATAGTTTTAATCTTTGTATCGCGATATCGATACAGTTATTCATTATTTATAGCTTTGACTGAATGATGAGTAGAGTTTGTCCTACTATGTGGTTAAAACCTGGCTGCATGTAGTATAAACATATTGTATTTTATGTGTTTAAGACGTAAGGGGGGACGAGGTCGACTGAATAATTTACATCCTGTTGCTGTCGAAGCATTTAAATAAATATCAAAAACAAATTCTTTTAAACTACAAAGTTGTATACATAAATATACGTACAAAAAGCTTGAGATGTCGGGCTGCCACCATGCCGTCACCGCCATTATTTCCGGGACCACAGCAAACAAGTATAGCACCACTATCTCTCGTCATCTTTTCTAATGGAAAAGTCTGTAAAACAATGTGTGACAATTGCCTTAAAACTTAAAAAAAATATTATATAATAATTATTGTATATTTTGATATTGGATACAAACCCTGATTTGAATGTCTATTAAACTTGTGCAACAATTAGTGTCAAGAATTAGTTTTGGACAAATTTATATCGCTCAATCTGTGATTTTAGGGAATTGTCCTTCATGACTTAGTACATGTTAATCTGCTCGTGTTGTTTCGTGTATTTACATGTACTTATGGCCTTCTTTCGACTTATTGTTTTCCTTTAGTATTTTCTACAATTTTCTATATATTGAAACAGTTGTATTTGTGTTTTGCAATCTTTAATTTTCAGTGAAATGACTTGTTTTTTTTCATTTCGTTTTTTATTTGTTGCCATGGTGTTTTGTGTTTTCCTCCCGCTCTAAATTAAAATCAAAATCCTTCTTTTTTTCTCTTTGTTATCAATGTATCAAAAGTTTGATTTAAAAGATCGTATTAAACAGTCAAATTGAGAACATTGTCCCATTTAATTAAGATCAAAAGATTAGTTTTTCTCATTTTGTTTTACATGTTGCATTCTGTTGAATTACTAAAAAATCCATACTTGAAAGACTTCAATTGCATACAAAAGTACCACGTAATTAACTAATGACTTCTCATTTGTTTTATTTGTAAAACTTCATCTCTTGATTTATAATACGTAGTACTGAATCGGATTTAAACTTCACTTAATCAAGATTATACGAAGACGAATACGATTAAAATTCACTGATGAAATGGCAAATGTAAATTTTATGTAAATTTTAAATCACGTGTTAATTGTCTTGACATTTTCTCAATGCTGTAAATCCAGACTTCATAGACATTTTGGTTAAATGCTAGGTATAATAATATTGATTAAGTTCTTTTTGAGGAGGGTTAATGCCGCATCACGTGAGACGGAGTTGAACAATGAAGAAGTAAGACAAAATGTCTATAATATTTCTCAGTACAATTAACACTGTTGACATAATTCGTGCTTGCAAATCTCTCATCAGAATTGCGTATTGCGGTTAATAAACTCATTACTAATACAGACTTAACAATTTGTTCGTTTGAACGCAAGACCACGTTTCATCACCAAAAGACTTATCATTGACGCTCGAATAAACAAAAACAAAGAAAGGCTTATTTAAGTACGAAATTATAAAAACAAACTATTAACTCAATTAATATTGTTAGGTTTTTACAAAAAAAATGATACTGTAGTGTGATTGCAATAACTACAATTGTGACACAACGGATGTTACATGTGGAGCAGGATCTGTTTAACCTTCCGGAGCACCTGAGATTACCCCCTGTTTTTGGTGGGGTTCATGTGGCTTAGTCTTGAGTTGTCTATGTTGTTTTCTGTGTACTTTTATTTTGTCTGTTTGTCTTTTTCTTTTTTATCCATGGGCTTACTCAGTTTATTTTCGATCTATGAGTTTGATTGTCCCTCTGGTATATTTCGCCCTTCTTTTTTAAATAAAGGAACTATACGTTATTTTGCTTTGCGTTTTTGTGTAAATGGAACCCCAAATCACTATTCATTCATACACATCGTTAACTCACTAACCTTTGCTATCGCCACAGCACAACTATACCCAGCAAGTTCCATTAGCTGATCCACACTAAAAGCATATTCTGTAAATAGTTCCTCATCAATTTGCTGGGCTTCTTCCTGACTGAAAATATTTAAGATAATGTAAAATAAAATGTTAGGCACAGTTTATAAAGTTGCACAATATAATTGATATCTGGTTTGCATTATTCATTTGAAAAAAAATACCATCAGTTTTTTTTACAAAGGAGGTAAAATTTATTGAAATTCTATGCTCACATAACATTTCTGAAATCAAAGACTTTATGAAAGGTAAGTCAGACATGTTAAAGAACGAACAAAGCACCGTAAACTAAACAGTTATTTCAAGATAATCTGTGACAAGTTTTTTGTTGACCAACTCTGGTTTAATTAAATATCCTTATTATATCCTTTGTAAACGACCTCATAAATATAGTGCTGATATAATGATTAAGTTTTTTAATTTGAGATACATATTACCATTTAGTTCGTAACAGCTGGCGCATATGCTGTTTAATGATGGGTAATTTCATGGATTAATTCATTTTTCTATACTTAACAAATTTTGCCGTGTTAGCAAATATTGATATAAATATAACTTTTAGTTTTGCTTAGTATGTCTTTATCATCTACAAAGTTTTATGAAATTCTTATGTGTTTCAGAGGAGTTACGATGACAAACTATTGCCGTAGTATATTGAAGCAAAACATTTCAAAGGGACGTAACTCAAAGAAAAAAAATAATCATACTTTACTGTAGACATGCATGTCTACATAGCATGTCCTTATTATCTAATTTTTTTTTATGAAATTCTGTTGTCTGGTTCAGAGACATTGCGATGACAAGAACAGGACTGACGGACTGATGGACGGACGAGCAAACGGTTGGACAGACAGAATGACAGACAGATGGACGGGTTCAAAACCTTATACCTGACGCAATAAATTGCGTAAGGTATAAAAAATCATTGGATGAAAAAGGTATAATTTTACACTCAAATATGCGTTAACATAGAAGGTTTGAAACTATCCAAGCAACTACAAAGATTACGATTGACTGAGCATTAACATAGACGTGGAATGTACCAAAAACAAATCAAAATTCATAAGTCAAAAAAAGACTAAAAATAGAACAGTTTTCCAAAACATACATAAAAAAGTCTGAGCATCGCAAACGCCTAAATTATCGGAATGATATCAGCAGGTCTCGAAGGGTTAGCAGACCCATATCCACTAAATAGATGGTCTTTTGACATTTTGGTTCAGAAGGAATATTTTAGATGCACAAACTACACATTGAGAATGTTAAAATCTACATATATATAAAACAAACTTTAGTAGTCAAATAAACGCTTCAAAACTGCATAATCAAATTATCTTTCGTTATGCATTGATTTGTCACAAAGAAAGAAGTCGTAAAATACATATTTTTAATATTGTGATTTTCAAATGTTCTGGAAGTCCAACATCAATCACTTTGACAGTAATAATACATTTCAATCATGATAATTTATGGAGTATGCTTTGCAGTAATATGAAAATAATAGCAGCAATTTCCACAAAATCGCAGGCTAGTCGCAATATAATCAACCATCATGTCTGCTGATAGACTGTTAGTCTCCCGAGAGTATCTTTAACCAATAATCATTTTTTTCGGTACTGGCATGAAAATACTAGTATTGCTTTTCTCAAACTTTGTTGTTATAAAATTTCAAAATAATTTTAAATTCAGGAATGTCCTTCATCAATAGATTTGTTTCCTTCCCCGGATATGGCTTAAGCTCCGGTAAGGTTCATATTAGCTTTTGAATTTTCACATATGTTTCCAAATTATTGCAGAAAAACGCAAATGTTACAGTAAAATGTGTTCCGGTAATGACAGTGTTCACCCTAATGCATGTAATGATTAAAGTAACAATCTTTAAAAGACGCTTTTAAGTTGATATGGAATAAAAGGTCGGAATCACTTTTCTAAAAGCTAAATGAGAGTTTAATCAAATTATACAACAACTAAGAGAAGACACTTAGGCAACACTATATTCACATAAAGTTTTATCGATTTTAGAAAGACTAAAACAGAAAAAGGTGTGAGCGAACGTTTTGATTTTTGTTTTCTTCTAATTAAGGCAACGGTTATTTTGCCATTTTACCCATTATATAAGTCCAGGGTTATGTTGATTAATTTGTCTTAAACGCCGCTTTCATCACTATTGTTTTATTTCGGTCAGTTTTTATTGGTTGCGAAATCCGGAGTGTCTGGAGTGCTCCGGTTGGAAACCGGCAATCCTAGACAACTAAGATTGGATTCGAGTGTACCTGCTCCGTGAGGGATTCGAATTCACAGACTCAGTAGTGACTGGCTAGTGATACAATAGTTTCACTACTTAAGATCTTTCAGCCACCAAAGCCTCTACTAGGATAAGAAATTGTCCAATATTTGTCAGTTTATCACGTTGAAGTTTTTCGTTCAAAAATTAACATTATTATGATAATATGTAATCATGTATGTCTTACCTTAAAAAAGTAGGCCCATCATATGAATGTGTTTTTTCTAATCCCTTTTCAGTATTACAAGTATATTTTCGTCGAACAGACAGTGCTTTTAAGTAAAATTTGGAAATGTCCATTGTCTGTTTTTCTATTATTCCTTATGCATGTTTGATATATGTATATAGATGACTGATCAATATAACTACCTTGTAGCATTATTATACATTTATGATTTTTCATTTGACGTCAAGGATTTACGGCGTATTCATTATTTTACTAATCAGTAGGTAAGGTAATAAAATATGAGAATACCTAACAAAAGAGAATAATTGGCGACAGCAGTATTGTTGTCAATAACTTAAAGGACAAATAAAGGCAACAGTAGTATACCGCTGTTCAAACTCATAAATCCATGGACAAAAAACAAAATCGGGGTAACAAACTAAAACTGAGGGAAACGCATAAATATAAGAGGAGAACAACGACACAACACTACAATGTAACTAACACACACAGAAACGGACCAAGCATCAGACAAAATCCCACGAGAATAACAAATATAACATCAAAACCAAATACATGAATTTGGGATAGACAAGTACCGTGACACGTCTTATCGCAATGTCAATTTACACTCAAAAAAAAAGAGAAAACAAACGACGCAACGTTAAATTGTAACACACACAGAAACAAACTATAATATAACAATGGCCATATTCCTGACTTGGTACAGGACATTTTTAAAGGACAAACACAGAGCAATATCAATCAACTCGAATCTCTAAAAAGCATGCGTCGCTCACTCTGACCAAAAAACATTAAAATCATAAGGCTGGTCTACGTTAATAATAAACACTAGAATATTATAATATTCCATGACTAAGAGCATGCTTTCGTTGAACTGAAAGTCTGATAAAAAAAAAATTCGCTTGTTTTTTTCTCTAAACATTCAATAAATAAATCAATATAGTCATAATAATCTTAACCATTATAACCTTGACATGGAATGAACAAATACATATAACCCATCTTGGTAGCAATACATCACTTACACCTGCATTTTGGATATACATTTCCAAACTCATTCGATATTCAAGATCTTGAACCTTTTTTTAACAAAAGCTTTTGTCAAACCCATCAAACAAGGTTACGCATCGTTATTCAAAAGCAAAAACTCCTTAAAGATGTGTACTAACAATATCACCCAAATTGTCTTATTCCTAGATTTTGTCTTTCCCGTCGTCTAACATTTTGAATAATCTTTTGCATTATAGCAATAGCAATGCAATTTGAAAACAACAAAATAATATATTAAGACCTTAAAGGTAGACATAGACATTTCAGGTTGGGTTACCTAAATCACAATTATATCTGATTGTTATTTTGGTTAAAGTAAAGTCCTGAGTGTTTTAGTTGATTTGTACTGTAATCCTGTCCCTTAATGTTGTCATTTTAGCTGTATTACAAATGTTGCAATTTAAGCGGAAGGTTTGGTTCACCTTACAACCAAGTCTAATCCACTATTTTATTTCTTAAAAGTCATATAACAAGTCTGAAATATGATGGTTTTTTTTATAAAAAATACTAGTAGTCTGCTTTTATTTATTTTGTTGCAGTTCAGTGTTTCTGTTGATCTGTTATAGTTTGTGTGTTTCCCTCGATTTTGTTTTTTCAATCCCGACTTGATTTTCCACTAAATCGATTTATGACTAGTTCTGAATTTTATACTGGCCTTTATGTACTATAGAATAACAATTAAGCCTTTATTCACTCTCTAGATGCTTAAGTATGTGAAAATGTACACAGTAAACAAATATTTATTTTTAGTATGGCGAATGAGTTGTTTTGCATCGCTAAGATATCTTGGTGTCTAGTTTTTGTTATTGTTACAATAGTACAGGCTTTTCAAACCATAGTCAAGTGTGAATATTAACAATCAACTATTTAGAACATTGGATATTATTAGTTTTTGAACTGCACAGAAGTTCGTCGTATCAAATGGAACCATAACATATTTGTATCGGGTGTTGGTTTGAGACGAACCGTTTCCAAATCGCTTGCATATATTCAACCCAATAAATTAATGTATCATTAACAGTAGAACAACAATTAGGTGAAAATAACAACGATGTCTATGACCGATCATTACAAAACGATAGACAAGACTTATTATGTTATTACATAACAGCTGTTATACAAATCAATAAAACAATTTAATAATCATTGTTTGATAGAGTGCCTACATGACATATTAAACATTTGTTTACATGAGGGATACTGCAAAAAAAAAAAATGTATGTTTAAAACAGGGACCGTTTTCTTCATTCGCGGATGCACAAATTCAAAATGGTGGCTTCAATGTTCATTATTTGTAAAAATCCATTTGTAGCAAACATAATAATGGTTTTAAAATTAATAAAATATTTAATAAAATAAGCTATTTTTGTGAAAACAAATATTGCTACGTCTTTATTAACTAAACTTGTTTGTAGTACTCGTATCTCTCTTTTGAGGGCTTTTGACAATCGCTAAGCATGGATAAGTAAATTAAATCCAAACCGGAGTTATTAGATTTCTAAATTAAGTTTTTTCGTTCGTTTAGTTTAATTCAGATACATTTAAATGCTGTAATATCTCGATAACAAAGGTACTTAACAGGAATAAATAACCTTCAACTACATTACGAACGTAGCTGCTTCGACCACATTAGATATACAATTGAGAATGGAAATGGGTAATGTGTCAAAGAGACAACAACCCGACCATAGAAAAAACAACAGCAGAAGGTCATTTACAGGTCTTCAATGTAGCGAGACATTCCCGCACCTGGAGGCGCCTTTCAGCTGGCCCCTAAACAAATCTTTACTAGTTCAGTGATAATGAACGCCATACTAATTTCCAAATTGTACACAAGAAACTAAAATTAAAATAATACAAGACTAACAAAGGCCAGAGGCTCCTGACTTGGGACAGGCGCATAAATGCGACGGGGTTAAACATGTTAATGAGATCTCAACCCTCCCCTATTCCTCTAGCCAATGTAGAAAAGTAAACGCATAACAATACGCTCTCATAAGACTTTTATTAATATGTTTATGCTTTTCTAAAACTATTAAAATCTAATAAATATCACAATCTGATATTTATTTTTCAAGTATTCATAGAATATTCAATACACATTACAAACTTCAATTACTAACTCCTAGATATCTGAGAGATCTAAAACTGAGTATAACTTATTGTAGATAATAGAGGATATTCAGCTTGATTCGTTCAGTTTCAACCAATTTGCTATATGAGTCAGTTCTGACTATTGTTAACCAGTATCTGGAACCGTCAGAACAATCTACCGTGAATGTGTTCTAAACTAAAAATGCTCTGAATACGATAAATATAGAAACAAGAAGATGTGGTATAGTTTTCAATAAACTATATCTATAAACAGAGAACATATGACGTAAATTTAAATATCAATACGTCAACTATCAGAACAAATCTAGTTGCGGAGGTAGTCAGGTGAGATTTTACTGCGAATTCATTCCAAATCGTGGGATACACATTTTGTGAATTTCGTTGGTATATTTGAACAACGAATTCACCTGTTCAACTAATTACAACTTATAAATTATATGAAGATATATAGTTATCAAAGGTACCAGGATTATAATTTAGTACGCCAGATGCGCGTTTCGTCTACATAAGACTCATCAGTGACGCTTATATCAAAATATTTATAAAGCCAAACAAGTACAAAGTTGAAGGAAGAGCTTTGAGGATCCAAACAAATTATATGAAAGATACAGAATCAAATATTAACGAAAACAGTTTTCTATCCATATCAAATGGTACACACGAAAGTAAATGAATCTTTAGTTATACAAATACTTTAACTTGATTAGTTCGTCTATTTCAAAAAGTTTTGTCTGATTGGTCATGTCTTTATCTAAATACCCATACAACTACCATATGATCAAAGGTTACAACACTATAATATATTAGATACAAATTTCATGAATTTCGTAGGCAAATATGAACCACGAATTCAACTGTTCAACGCATTACAATCATTTAGACTTATATGAAGATCTTTGAAAAATCACAGAATTAAACGAAAACAACAACTGGTACTTTAACCTGCTTGGATCGTTTAAAACACTTTTCTTTGATTGATTATGTCTTTATTTAAATAATTATACAGAAAACTAAAACACGATCAAATGTTACAGCATTAAAATTAACCTCGATTAAAACCGCTAACTTCTTGGTACGCTGGCACCCTATAATACAGTTGACTTCTTAGTAAGTTTTAATGTTTAATTTAATGTCTCTTAAGACCAATATAATGGAGCTGCCATTTATAAAATGCCATAGACTAAAGAATTTATTGCAATTGTATATATTGATTGTATTTAATGATGTCGTGTTTATATGAATCATTGAACTTGCTCATTGGTTAAAATTTACTTCATTAAAAACAGGGGCGATCCAGCAATTCCAAAAAAGGGGGTTCCCAACCCAGGATAAAAAGGGGGGTTCCAACCATACATCCCGTTCGTGCATTAAGCGTGCTCAAAAAGGGGGGTTCCAACCACAGCCCCCCGCCCCTGGATCCGCCATTGAAAAATACACATACCCTTAAAGATTACTTTTTGAAACCAATATGCATTTACTCAGTAAATGCTACTTTATAAAACTTTTAATAATTTAGTGTGATATATGTTCTTTCTGTCAGTAAACATTTCAAAGAGCAATACTAATGGTTGTTTTCTCTACTTGTTTTGACAATGCATTCAATACTAGGTGGAAATGGTCAAACTTTTTATTTAATGCTTTGTCTGAAACTAAAACGGGTAATAACGTCACTCAAGTAAAAGTTGTATAAACACGAATTCTAATGCAATATTTATGTAACAATTGTTTTTATTGGCATAAAGTTACCGTCAAATCCACAGTTGATCAGACGTAACTAAGGAGGGACCCCACATTTTGAATTGATTGGATCAACAAATGTTCAATTACTTTATTTTATCAAAAATAAAACAACTATAACCTCAGAATCGCCGTTTGGATGCGACTTCATCCAAATTTGAATGCTTGCTTATTGAGTTTACAACTCTAGGAAATACGATAATTAGAGCATGCGTTTCCTTTTATGGTTTCCTTAATAGAAGATTTCTGCAAACAAGGAAGATACTAAAACACTGTTTCCTAGCTATAAAGGTAACGACATTGAAGTGTTTTACGAACAACATCATCATTTGGTTGCATTGTAAAATTGGAGTCACAGATCTAGATGAGAATAAAACCTAGACACACAGAAAGAATCATCACAACAAATTAAAGACGATACATCTCGAACAAATAAACAATAATTTTTTTTTTTAACAATGTTAAAACTTTAAACTTATAGAAGAAAATGTGAACATGAGTAATAATAAACATTCATCACCCGTCGTTGGTTGATTAAGGCAAAATTAAATATGCATATACACATATCTCTTTTAGATAAATATGTTGTTAAGTTGCGATTTCATATTAATTATATGGGTATTTGTATCATGACTTCTAAATGCAAATCGTGGTAGTTTTTATGGTCACATTACATGTGAGTGTGGCTATTAGATCAAACCATACAGAAATACATCTAAATTTATACATATAATATTTTTACATTTATAAAAGCAATGTGATAACAATAAAGAGCTGCGTCATGGGCACATGATACGCCCTTCACTTTTTCAAAGAATAAAGTTTCATATCTTTTTAATGTCAAATCAGAAATAAAAGAAGGATGGATATTTTTTGGGTATAGACCAGTCACAAAAATTTTCTTTGCTCAACACCATTTTGTCCGAAAACTGCACGACCACCCCCTTTTATGAATGACATTCAATAACTCGAAAAAGGTATAATATAACATTTAGAAAAATCGAAAGGTAGCGTATGTCAATACATGTAGATGTAAAACAATCGCAGAAGTTTTAAGATATCTGTTCAAAGCGTTAATGAGTTATTGTATGCCCCGTTGTTTGAAGAATAAAACCCAAATTCATTAAAAATCGAAAGGGACATCACATCAATAGATGTGAACAATTAACCAAAGTTTCTTTTAAATTGCTAAGGTAAGTTTAAGTTATTGTATGTTAACTGAAAATAATTTTTTTATGAATGAAAAACCAATAATTCGGAAACGTAAAACCTAAAATGTATAACAATCAAATGGGATCTCACGTAAATAGATATTAACAAATCCTTTAGTTTCATGAAAACTGCATTGATGAGTAATCGGACAAAAACAAAAAAAAATCACCCTTTGTAACTAGAAACATAAGTAAAAACAACTTGATAAGTTTTTCTCTAAAAATCGAAAAATATAAACTCTACACACCTAATCATAAGTATTGCTGGATCATACATAATTTGACTCATTGTTTTATTACAGTAAAATGTCCTACCTCAAGTGAGTCATCTTACTGAAATCAAAAGCGTTTTCCTTGGCTTCATCCTTTTTCTTATGGCTACCCTTTCGTCGGAAAGAGAAACGGTTTACTGTTATCCTTTCCATTCTTTGTTGTGTCAAACGTCCATAGACAAAACACTTGTAATACAGTATGATCAAGTTTAATAAGTCAATAGTGTTTCTCTTTTAGATATCGATGAACACATAAAAAATTTATATTTGTATTGCTATCAAACTTTACCAATAATAATAATGTTTTATATAATAAGGAGGTTTTTTTTTGCAACTTGTCTGCACACTTGTTAATTAATTATACATTGGAACAATCCTCGATGCTTAATCTAACAGAAGTATTATTCGATTGTCATACTGTCATGACATGTGCATCTAAATACGTCCAGTTGAATCTAAAATGCGGAATATATACACAAATAAACCGTCCACTATGTACGTCACCATAACGCTAATGTATTACTTTTTTATCACATCTAAATATATAAATCCAAACCGATTAACAAGTTCATACACAAGATAAATATAATCGAATTTCTATTATTTCAAAGTACTAATTACACAGCTCAATTCATATCCACCTTACGATCGAAACAACTAAAATCTTAGAGATAAGAACTTTTATATATCTGATTCAAAATAATGAAACTTTGTAGAAGTTGATTGGTTCAGCTGATGTTAACGATTCTCCTGGATATGGTCTATGTTAATGTATGTCCAATACTTATCCACCTTGCGATCGAAACATCTAAATATCTTAGAGATAAGAACTGTTATATATTTGATTCAAAAAATGAAACTTTGTAGAAGTTGATCGGTTCAGCTGATATAAACAATTCTCCTGGATATTGGTCTCTGCTAATACAATACGATGAATACGATGAATCGTGTATTGGTTATTACAGTATAAGTTGTAACGCCACAGGAACTGGCTTCTCTTGACGTTCGTCCCATACAATTATCAGTATTAACTTCCGATTAAAATGATTGTTTATTTTATATTGTCATACAAGGGCTGAACACTGACGTCAGTTCTAGAGTGGATTTAGTGAGAGCATTTACTGCAATTTTATGAATGAATTTATTCTGTAAAAGATAATCGTGATAACAGAAATCACGAACTTGCTCAAAGGTAAAGACTTAGTCGAACAAGATTTTTACAATAAACATTTACTAATTTTCGAAAAGTATTCTGAACTTGTTTGAAGAAAAACTATAGTTCCAAAGTGAATTTAGTGAGAGCATTCACTGCAATTTTATGAATTTATTCTTAAATAGATTATCGTGATAACAGAAATCACAAACTTGCTTAAAGGTAAAGACTAAGTCGAATAAGTATATTTTTAAAAATGGACATTTCCATTCTCAATTTCATTTACTTATTGTCGAACTATTCTGAAGTAGCTTGAAGAAAATACGTTAACACCAGTAATCAACAAAAAACAGAAAAACAAAATAATTGGTTTATTAAGGCGCTAAGTGCAGTGTATAATGAGTTATTGTTATATAGTATGAGGTTTAAAATAAATATACATAGGTTATGTATCAATGAGATGCACGCGACTCCTGTCATACAAATGTACAACCGAACAACGAAACCCAAAGTGTTGTACGCGTAAAAGTAGTTTTACTAATTAATTCATTTTAATCCATATTCTTTACAAAAAAACAAAGAGTCAAGACAGATTGTCGATAAACAGAATGATCGCTTTTTTTTTTTTTTTATACTGACTTCATCAGCTCGAATATCAGGTCGCCATAGCGGGCTCGCTT
>NC_092354.1:74123889-74210659 GCF_963676685.1 Mytilus edulis | reverse complement strand
TCTCACTCTCTCAATAGAATTTATATGTAGAGTAAGAAGTCTGATTAAACTCCGTTGGTGGTCTAGAAATTAAACATGTACTGACTTTAAAGTGTTTATTTTTTTGTAAGATGTGAATATAAATAGTGATTTGCGCATTCAAGTTTCTTTCTACATTACGTCCATAATTCAACACTTCCTTCTTTGTAATCAATACATATGGAGCCATTGCTTTTTGTTATACTTTAAACAATGATGGTAGTGCATTTTTTATGATTTTTTACATTCACCTTCGATTGTTCAAAATCATCAAATATGTCATTGTTAGACGCCAGATACGCGTTTTGTCTAGATTCATCTATAGTTTTATGATAATATAAGTTTGAAATCCAAGTCGAATACAAAGTTGAATTGAATAGTAGTAACACATTGTTGTCAAAATCCAAAATGATCATAACATTGTGCAACCCATGATGGTGAAAAAACCAGAATGCTTCAATTAAACATATAATTGATATTTCATGTCTAAAGCAGTTACTATTGAACTTTTTTGTTATTTTTGTTTTATTGCTAAAAACGTTTGTTCAACCTCAAAAGTTAATATTCAAAAAATATTTGACCATTTTGAAATGTCTTTTTACCTTTAAATGTTTTACAAAACGTGATAATGTTGCAATTATTCAACTGTTAATGAATTTGAAATAACTAAAACACATTTGTGAGTTAAAGGTGTTTGTAAGTTTGTTTTCGGATGTTGAACATTATTTACAGAGACTCTTTTAAACATGGCCGCAACATTAACAAGGACAATAGTTTGATTGCGAGGCAGAGGAAAACTTATGCCGGCACACTCCAAGAGCTTGCAGCTCCTACTCAGACTTTGTAAAACGGCAATGGTGTCATGAGTGTCGGAGCAAAAAGTTGTAGAACCAAAGGTATGTCAAAGAAGGTATCGTCCTTTTTTTCCAAAAAAAAGTTCATCGGAAGGTACCAAGACCTTGTTGAAAAAATATTCCGTTTCAACTTCACAAAAAATACATGATGGTTTTGATGTATACATTCTGCGTATTGACGTTGTTTATCATCTTAGCAACGTGTTAAATTGTTCTTTTATTTATCTTTTTTCTATTATTAATATTGCTGTTGCTGTTTGGATTGTTTTCTGTGATGTCCGTTTGACTTGGCTCGGTACGTGTACATCCGTCAGCGTGTTTGTAATGATTGTCTTTCGTTTCTGCTGGCGTGTTTTGTATGTACGAATTTTTGTTCGACCTGGTATAGTGCAAGAACATGTAGAAGTACACCAATTAAATCACGTAAATACCATGTTACAATGTTAAAAAAGCTGAGACAAATGTAATGCTTATTATAATGTATTTCTTTAAAATCATTGAATATCAATTTCAAATTACACAAAAGATCATTTGAAGTGTACAACATAATTACACAGTAATTACTTTTTAATGTAAAATCTAATCAGGTGGGTAAATAATCCATTACTTCAATTACTAGTAGATGCAATCCAATCAGAAATTAGATATGTACAAATAAATTGGTTATCTTAGAAAAGCCCTAAATCGCCGAGGAAAATGAAAACAGTTTGAAAACAAATTGAAAGCAACCACACTACTGCACTTTTGATTATACTTAATTCAAATACATTCGACGTTCTATTAGTTACCAATAGATAACATTAATTGGGATTGGAACTAACATTGTTGTATTTGACATTTGACAACTCAATAATTAATTGCATGTTACAACATTCGATTGTGACATCAATTTGAAACTTGGAAAACGCGAGGCTGTTTTCACTGTAAAAAACAAACCATTAATCATCAAATAGGGTCTCTATATTCAAATATAATGACAAGTTTCAATGTAAAAACAAACGATCATCAAACAGGATCTCTATATCCATATATAAGATTGGTACTTTTCTAACAATGCTATTATGAGAGCATTTTAAACTACAGCTTTTTCATAGCATAAAATGGTCTATGACATATATCATGTATATGTACTAATTCTATTTAATGGCATTTACAATTTCTCCAATAAAGTGTTTGTTGAACTCAATATATATAATTTATCATCGGCCATATGTTACAGTGGCAGAATAATCCGACAGTTGATTGCCGCCGTTTAATTGGAAGTAGAAAGACAGGACGGTTCTTGCACCATAGTTTTATATGTATTAAGTCCAAATTTCTAAATACTATTTAAAGGTCAATGCTTACTTTTAATCCTACCTAGTTTTCTTAAAGGGTACTTCGACGATTTATGATTTTTTATATTGACCACATGGAACATGTACCTTCTAATAACATTTGTCATTTTGAAATAACCACAAACATAAAACGATAATTTATCACCAATGTCCAGTTCGTTAGAAAAAGCCATATGTTTAATCTGTCACAACTTTAATCTATGTCAAATTAATTAGAGCATCAGCAAATATTTCTCAACACAATCAAATAAGGCTTTTTTTATTACTAAACTACCGTGGGTTGCGCGTTTGGTGAATCTGATAACTTATTTATTGTGTTTCTTGCGTATAAAAATATCATTAAGGGATACGGGCATCACTTAGTCGGTTAGGAGTAAAACATGTGTTTGGTAAGGTTGATATGGCTCCCAATGATGTGGTATCGTGTAATATAAAACAGAAGATGTGGTATGATTGCCAATGAGACAACTGTCCACAAGAGACCAAAATGACAAAGACATTAACAACTATAGGTGTAAACTATTTAGCATTACCATGATAACAAAATCAGTATAGCGGTGTAAATGAAAGATATACTCATATACAATTAACATGTTCTTGTTCTGCTATGTATGTTACGTTTGCCAATTGACACATTTACGAATCTTACAATAGTTACGAACTTAACCAATAAAAACTGGAGGATTTTTTTTATCAATATTAATGTTAGTAATCATATCACTGTATATGTTTTCCTTATTGTTAGATCAATTAACTGTATTTTGTCAAATTAACTGAAATGCATTTGTCTTTTAGTTTGTTCTTCAAATAATTTGTGCACGTAATAACCCCTTTGATAAATATATATTGTAGCAAATAAGGGTAACCTAATCAAAACAACTCGACACAGTAATATCCATTATAAAGCAAATACGTTCAAGTTGTGGCATACTTGCGACATAATAAGTCTACAAAAATAAAACAGAAACATTGATTATGTGTTTTGAACTTTACCAATAGCATGAATATGACATAAAATTTACGCATCCGCCGTTACACAAATGTAGACACCAGACATTAATGGTTTTATGTACGTTTCCGAATAACACTATTTGACAAAATAAGCCGGATTTCAGGTGAGAGGTTTGTTTTTGTGTTGATTTGTTAGAAGGTCCCTCACTTATAAATTCCATACTCATGAAATAACACGGGTTTCATTAGTTGTGGTTCGGTAAACCGAAGATTGCGCCCCCTAAATATGATATTGTTCAATCAAATTAAATCGGAATGACAAATGCATGGTATTATGATCTTCAATATAAGACTAAATTGCGAGTGTACGCATTAGCAGGCGCGGGTCCAAGGGGGGATGTTCTAGGGGTAGGAACCCCCTTTTTTTTCTTTCGATCAATGCATTTGAATGGGGACATGTAGTTGGAAACCCCCTTTTAAAATGGCAGGAATTCGCCCCTGATTAGGCTGCACAGTAGCAACGGGCTAATTTCAATAATAGTCCTACAGAAATATATACAAGACACATTTTGTTGATAACAAAGAAACATGAACCTAAGTAAATTGCTAGACATGTGAGATGATTTAGCGCACTACATGTTGTTTACAGGAAATCCTTTAGCGACTTTCGGCAAGGCACTTTGTCTATCCAAGGAATTTGTTTCATAGTTTCCGCTCGAATTGTTATCGGGTAAATAGTATTTAACGCTCTAAAATAAAGCAGCAATCATCAAAGTGTTAATAATACTGTCAACATACACATTATTTCTAAGACATACAACGTATTAGCAATGATTAAGTACTGGTGTAAATGCAAGTACGAATATAAATATATTTAATGTAGTTTAAAGAGGGCAGATACCAACTTAATTGTTTTGCATTTGTTCAGTTCGATGTGCTTTTTAAGATAAACTTTTATTCGAAAAATAAAACAAAAGTAAAACTGGTGTATGAAAACGTCGGAGATGTATCACAAAATATGGTCTTGTATTGAATTAGGATATAGCACAATACTCATACTAGGAGAGACACGTTGAAGTTATGTATACAAATCCACTTTTGTGTTTCCTGATGATTGGATTTTCCTCAGTAGTCAATGCCTTAATATAACATTGGTCATTTGATTGGTTTTTCAGATTCGTTCAACTTTTAAATACATGGTGTGATCAATTAAGTTTAATATTACACTAAAACGATGTATGTGTTCATGTTTGTTCGATGCTTTATCATTGGCAGACCGGATAAGTGCAATGCGTCTTTGTCTAATTGCGTTTCCGATCAAAGGCTTCGTTTGTAATTGTTGTCCGGAGATATAAATGACTAAATAACGAATCATTTTGAAATCCAATTTTTGCTTACCTTGTAATCCCGATACAATTTTCCCTTGGATTTCCAAAATGTTTCCAAACAACCAACACTCAGTCGTAACATTTTGAGATATTATGGTAGTTTTATACGATACATTGCTACAAACACAGGCGAATGAATAAAATATACTATGACGTTTTTAACTTGGCTATACACATAGTGTGTGCGTCAGGCAAGAAATTATTCGGTTGTTTTATTCATTCAGGTTATCATTAACATAATTTTCATAAAATTACCCTTAGGATAAATTGCATATGATCCAGAGTTAATGGATGCCATTATAAATAAGTTTGAAAAAGACAAACGTCTAATATTGAAGTGAAATATTGAGATATGCATTGGTTGCTTCATTTCAATATCAATCAGAGTACTGTACATTAAAGAACAAAATCAACCTAATATGATGATAATTTAACATCACATGCAAAACATCAATTAAATTGTATATTGGTGTCTCCATATCAAGATAGATTGCCAATGCACAAGCATTAAATGCATAACAAATATGAAGTTATATAATCCATACAACCCAATACATTAACACTTTCCATTTCTATTGCCTTAATATCATAAAGTTACATCGGCAGACAATCATAACAAGTTGTTGTCTGTGCAGATATATTTGATTACGAACTTCCCTGGCGAATATGTTATGGTTCTAACTGTTACTATTCTTGATAGTGTTTTGACTTTATTTATTGCTAGTGGCGTGAGTTATGATTAACAATAAGTCGTATAGCCAATGTTGAAAACCGTGTCGATCTCTGTATATATTTTTGTTTTGTTGCATTTTTCATTGACGTATACATCAATTATGCAATATTTACTTATATTGAATTGAAATTTCATAGAATATTTCCTACATTGTATCGCATGTAATGTCTTATCCAACACAATATGTATTTATGGTGTCTTTAAAAACCAGAATCAATCAAAAGTTGTTTCATTGAAAAAACGTATATTCATAAAGTAAACTGAGGAAATAAGCTGCTAAAGTCATGAAAGTTCCGTATTGTTTTACATGGTAAGAGGAGAAATTGTATCAGTGTACACGGTAAGAGGAGAAATTGCTTCAGTGTACATGATAAGAGGAGAAATTGTAACAGTGTACTTGGTAAGAGGAGAAATTGTCTCAGTGTACATGATAAGAGGAGAAATTGTAACAGTGTACTTGGTAAGAGGAGAAATTGTATCAGTGTACATGGTAAGATGAGAATTGTATCAGTGTACATGGTAAGAGGAGAAATTGTATCAGTGCATCAATTCAAAGCTAAACATAGGTTTCAGGGTTTGTTTAGCTGACATATTCTCTATATGATATGCATGCCGTCAAAATAGATAAAACAATAAGGTATGCCAATATGTACATGTATATGATATGAACTGCATGACATTATCAATTATTCTTTAGTTTGCAGGGGTTATTCTATCCAGTTTGTAATTAGTCCAGCAAATATATTTTAAGGCGACATTTTATCCAATCATAACCCAACAATGTTAACTTATATGTGTTGTATTTATAAGTAAAGCTGCACAACTAAATACTGTACAGGAAAATGCAAATATTTGTAATGCAAATTTTAGGAAAACACAATTCTGCACTTTTTGAATATACGAAATACCAATACAGCCGTTGTCCAATTAGTTTTCAGTAGATATGATTAATTGGGTTTGGAAATTGCGTTGTGATTGGCATTTGACATCTCCGCAATGAATTACATGTCACATCTTTCTATTGTTACATCAACTTTGTAATCAGGGACTGCGCGGGACAAATCCTTCTCTAAATTGGGAAACCCAAGTCATCAAACAGGACCTCTTTTGTCATCTTACTGATGTACACTAATATATGTTATTATTAATTTGACTGAACGTTATTATTTAACCAAATTCACTGTCTGCAATAATTAATTTAAAATTGGCGGCGATTATAAGGTATAATAAAAATTAAGGCAGATATACGCATGGAACCCACATATCAAATATAAAAGCTGTCAGTAAATGTTGATGACACAGGAACATCAACCACATTTCCGACGAAGTAACAGTTTTCACGAGTTTTGGGGGATTTTGTGGTTCTAGTACGGTATATGTCCTAGTTCGCCTGATTTATCGTTCTTCACATTGAACTTGCAGTTAATTAAACAATCTTACAACTCGTGTTGGTCTCTTCTTTTTCAGGATTACAAGCCTGGTACTTTTGACAACTATTATTAGTAAGCAAATGACGCGTTTTAACTTGATTTAACTTCATTAAGAACTCTTGAAGCAAAATATTCGAAACAAAAATGCAAAACTTATATACAACATGTGTCAACGCTGCAGTTTCAAGGACCAGACAACGCTCTATTCTGCACTAGAATTGAAAAAAAATCTGTGTTTCTGTCATATAAAGTAATTAATATTGTCGATCATATGAACACAACAGTATTGGTCCAAATTAAAATTAATGGGGGTTTAAAGGTTTGTATTGACAATAAATACATTTTTGAAATGCAGAAATTTACTTTGTTTTACAAGGGCTAAATTATTTCCCGTAGATAAAAAAGGACAAACACATTCAGGTATAAACAACCAGGCAAATAAAGTTATTTCAATATCTGTAATATAACCATAAAAATGTACCGACATTAAGTTCTAGTAATGTTTTTAATATTCTTTTCGGAATTTCAAGATATGCTTCTGTGCATTTACAGAACAATTTTGGCCATTTGTTATTAATGTTAGATGTTTCTCTACAATTAAGGCTGACGACACGACACTTAATAATTCATAATAAATATATGATTTACCTGAAAAAGGTCATCTGACTAAAATCATAATCTCCACCTTTGTTGTCATTTTTTCGTTTACTACTTCCTTTTCTTCGGAATGAAAATCTATTTACAGATATCCTTTCCATATTTTAGGCTTTAAAATTTGACTTAAATTTAATCTTTTTTATTTGTATAGATATAGACTTCCGATGTAATTTTAGTATGAATGCAATGCACAAGTCGTAAGTCAGCTTGTCATTTTTCGCTCACCATTGCTTGATGTTTCTTGGAAGTTCCATCTATCAATTAGGTTTCGACTGAACAGCGATTTCTGTTATTTTAAGATTATCTTAATTCAACCTGATTATGCGTTTACATGCAAAACTCCAAGCGTAAAAACCTGTCACAAACTTAAACTTGTTAAATCTTATAACCGTCATTAAAAGTCCATTTCAGTAGTAATTTGATCAAAAACGCACTTCTATTTTTACAACAAAAAAAAACCTTAAGTATGTAACATTATGTTTTTGTGTTGATGCTCATAGCTGTCTATTGTTAATATCTCATTAGAAAAAAAATAATTGATGAAATATCGATATTTTACGACGACGCATCATTTAACTTGAAACAATGAATAGCTTTGTGAAGTTTGAAGAAGATGCTAACAATTTCCAACTCATGTGTCACACGAATTCGATAATTTTCAATGATTATTAAATTCATTTTCATAACTGACAAACGATTCTTTTGTGTCTGAGAAACAGATTTAACCAGAAAAAAACATAACATGAAACAGTGAACCATAAAAATAGGTTAAGATCAGATGAAACCTGACAGACATATAGATTGGTATACCTTGCAATGAGTCTATACGTGAAATGTAGTTCGTCCATACCTCTATTGTTATAAAAGAGGACACAACAAGTGAAACTGCCAGCTACTGCTCACTGATGATACCCCCGCCGCAAGTGGATAATATTAAGTGTGTAAAAATATGCAAGTGTTTAGGAAACAGGAAGTTGTCGAGTGACGAATCTGAAAACGCATAACACGGTATAGCTGACTTATATTAACCATTAAACCAAATTTCAGAAATCCTTGTATTGTAGTTCCTGAGAAAAATGTGACGAAACATTTTCAACTTGGCTATCATGTGTAAAATCAAACAAGTATTCGGTAAACAGGCAGTTGTTGAGTGATGAATCTGAAAACGCATCACACGGTAAAGCTGACTTATATTAAGCCATAAACCAAATTTCAGAAATACTGGTAGTGTAGTTCCTGAGAAAAATGTGACAAACAATATTCATGGGACAGACGGACTGACTGACAGACTGACGGACTGACGGACTGATGAACTGACGGACTGACGAAAGGACAGACAGAGGTAAAACAGTATACCCCCCTTTTTTTCAAAGCGGGGGTATAATAAATGCATCATAGATACCATAATCAGTTTTTTCTATGTGTTTCGTCTTCACAAAACCTCATCATTACAGAGGAAATGAGGTCAACGACAGACGGTACCTGCAGTACAGATATATACACCTTTAAATCATTCCTTTCACCAAATATAGTTGACCTATTGATTTGAGAATCAGGCAAAAACCCAAAAAAACGTGTTCATATAGACAAATGATAAACATTATGAGCGTAAGGTCAGTCAACACTTTCTAGGCTGACATGTACATGTTAACATTAACTCATACAACACATACATTTGACCTACTACAAATCACGCAACTACAACCTTAACTACTGATCCACGAATTACGGTCGCGGTCGGGTTGTTGCTGTCTAACGGTCAGATTAACATGGCAAGTAATCCATATACGTTATTACTATATCTTATATCAATGACAGGCTACACACTTTAAATCAATGCTAAAGGGCATATTTGCATTGCTGCATTTCTAAAAATCATTATAATCTATTTGTTCCGTACTTTACTACAATCGTGCAGGTTTTTAAATGCTGGTGATTAGTGTGTCGTATCGATGCCTTTGCCTATTCCATTAGTATCAGTGAACATTCTATTCTCTGTAAGAAGGTAATTAACCTTTAAGAAATCAGTAACGAAATGTACTACAAATAAATAAATAATCCATTTACAAGCAACACAGAATACTTCGAAACATGGAATAATTGAAGAACAAAGTTCATCTGCTAAAAGCTAAAACAAAATAGCAAAGAATTATAAAAGAGGCCATTAAATAATTAAGGTATCTATAAGAATACTGTATAATGTTGACATTAAAGGGATATCAAATTCACAGAGAACATTTATTTATTAGCAGATAATTGCTTTGAACTAGCTTTAAGAAACCCCAACTACTTTAATGTCGGTATTTTGTGTATTACATCGTTACACTATTTGTTTTACGTTGTTACCACCAGTCTGAGTACATGGTAGGGATGATTTAGTGCTCAACACCGTGTATTTTCATAAGGTAACTTTGGTCGTCTGTAAAGGACGGGGGGTGGGGGGTCGCGATTGTTTGACAATACTAAACCAAATAATGAGATGGTTTATACTCCTTATATTACTTTGTGTTTCTATACAAAAATTTGGAAACTTGAGGTTACAAAGTTACACAAGCTTATACACGGGTTAAAAGCGAAGATGAAATTTGATGAGTTGACTTCATATGATGGTTATTTTCTTATATGCAATGTTATTTGAATACTAATAAATCAAAGCGCTGTAAGCGCTGAAGGCAGTTAATTAAAAACCAAGGCGAACGTAATTATGAAAACTGTGGCAATGTTGCTTCAACATTAAACATTCATATATTGTACATTTATTTATCAAATGAATTAATTATTAAGGCAAATAATTCACTTGTTATCAAGGTTTTCAAGAGCAATGCATATATCAATGTATATTTTAATGGTGAGTCTGCAGTGGTACAAGTTTGCGATGATTGCAATTGTTCTAGTTTGTAGTAAACGTTGGTATTAGTTGACTGTTAGTAGTACTAATTGACTTAGTACGAACTTGTAATAGTATGAATGGACTTGTTTCCCTGGAAAGAAAACTGAGTTTGACTTCTATAGTACAAAAGTTATTATGGTTATGATGCACAAACCAGACAAGACTACAGGGATCAGAAGTGAGGTCTGACTGACCTACCTATAGTAAATGTAAATGATTTGTTATATTGTCCCAAACATGTATATATATGGTTTAGCATGTTTAGGGTGGGGGGATCTCGAAGGTTTTTAAGTTCTCGAACAGGAGGGGGTAGGGTGACCACAGGGACTCCCCCTATATTTCATTTGATTAGTTATATTGTCCCATACATGAATAAATATTGTTTAGGTGTTGGAATCTCGACCGTTTCTAAGTTCTCAAATATGAGGGGGTGGGGTGACCCAAGGAACTCCCCTTTATATTTCATTTGATTTATTATATTGTCCCATACATGAATATAAATAAAGTTTAGGTGTGGGATGGGGATCCCATTCTTTTCCAAGTTATCAAACAGGACGGGGTAGGGTGACAACAGGGACTCCCCCTTTATTTTATTTGATTTGTTATATAGTAAAATACATGAGTATGTATAGTTTAGGGGTTGGGATCGCAACAATTTCAAAGTTCTCAAACGTGAAGGTGTGGGGCGACTCCAGGGACACACCCTATATTTCATTTGGTTTTTTATATTGTCCCATACTTGAATATATATGGTGAGGGGTGAGGATCTTGACCGTTTAAACGTTCCCACCAGGAGGAGGTGGGTGACCTAAGGGACTGCCCTATATTTCATTTGATTAGCTATAATGCCCCATACATGAATATATATGGTTTAGGGTTGGGATCTCAAAAATATGGTTTACGGGTGGGAATCTCGACTGTTCCAAGTTCCCAAACATTGGGAAGGGGGTAGGGTTGTATCCAGGGACACACCCTATTTTTCATTTGGTTTTTTATATTATCCCATACTTGAATATATATGGTGAGGGGTGAGGATCTTGACCGTTTAAACGTTCCCACCAGGAGGAGGTGGGTGACCTAAGGGACTGCCCTATATTTCATTTGATTAGCTATAATGCCCCATACATGAATATATATGGTTTAGGGTTGGGATCTCGCCCGTTTCTAAGTTCTCAGACAGGAGGGGGTGACTACAGGGACTTCCCCTATATTTGATTTGATTTATTATATTGTCCAATACTTGAATATATATGGTTAAGGGGTAGGGATCTCAACCATTTTAGAGTTCCCAAACAGGAGGTGGGGTGACCCCAGGAACTCCCACTATATTTCATTTGATTAGTTATATTGTCCCATACATGAATAAATATGGTTTACGGGTGGGAATCTCGACTGTTCCCAAACATTGGGAAGGGGGTAGGGTTGTCTCCAGGGACTCCCCCTTTTTTCTTTGATATGTTATATTGTCCCATTACTGAAGACCATATGTGTCTATCACTTACTGTTTTTTATAATAATACTCATTTCAAAAATTTGAAAAAATGGGTTCTACAGTAAATACTTCCTTCTTTAGGCCCCTTGAAATACCCCCAAATGGGCCCAAATGCACAAACGAAAGATTTATGGCTCCGCTAGACACGTTATTCTAACATTCTATGAAACCCTAAGAAATCTGACAAAAGTCTATATTGTCTTCTCAGACGATCCAATTTGTCTCGGGGACGAGTTGTTCCCATGCATTAAAACATTCCATTAAGGTCTACTTGGTCGATTTGATCCGGAGTTTTTTTCATTTTTAAGAAAGTGTAAACACCTTATGTTAATGCATTACTTGATAAGCTTATTTATGTGAAAAAAGGAGTAATTTAAAAGAATGAAATTCAAATGGGAATACACTTTTCATTTACACTCATCTTAAAGAAAAATAAATCATGATTAACAGTAATTACCTTTCTATCATCAGAATCTTCCAAATTTAAAACATACGAAAATGTCGTCTCCTACTTTGAAATTGCCGCCAACAGTACTAGTTTTACTTATTTAAAGACTACTGACGTAGTTGTTCTACGTATTGACAACAAACAAAATTCCTACGACTTTTACAATTGGGAAACTACTTTCTTTAGAGATTTTCGGCGATAATAAACTATATAAGGATTCTAATGAGTACTACTTCCTTTTGGGTGATTCGACGATCATTTAAGGTTTTTCTGGTCATATTTTTTTTGTAAACCAGGATTAAAAGTATGAAAAAAGTGTTCAATTAGTTATAAATAACATAGTAGCCAACTAGATAATAACAATGGCACGTATTTCACCATTTATTGGGTAGAACACAAAATAGGGACGACAGATACCAAAGAGACAGTCAAACTCTAAAAAAATCTAAAACAAACTGACAACGCCATGGCTAAAAATGAAAAAGACAAACAAACAACAGCACACATGACACCACATAGAAAACTAAAGAATAAACAACACGAACCCCACAAAAAAACTAGGGGCGATCTCAGGTGCTCCGGAAGGGTAAGCAGATCCTGCTCTATGTGACACCCGTCGTGTTGCTTATGTGATAACAAATCCTGTTAATAGTCTAATCAAATATTCTGTGCTCGCATAATGCAGCTTAACTGCATAAAAACATTGCATATATGTGTTTTATTCCGAAACATACATTATGGGACAAATTGATAAATTCATACCAAACAAAGCACATTTGATGTATATATGAATCAATACTCTGAATTGTATTAAATACACTTTTTTAATTGATGCTACCGGCTGCATTTAATGAACTTTGATCTCGATCTCGATAAACACATTTTATTTCTAGATATTTTATCCAAGATAAGATTTATATCCAAAAAAGCTTTTTAGATTTTACATAATTGATTAGATGTCTAATTTAAATCTTTTGTTTACAAAATTTTTACATTTAACAATTAGATCGTTGTTTCCGATTATTGCATAATGGCATTCCCAAGCAATACAGTGAGGTATCTGCTTACCATTTGAAGCAACTGAAATCATTACGAATTTTTGCTGGGTTTGTGTTGTCTCAAGTTTGCAAGTTTTCAATTGATGCGTAGTAATCATGCAATGCAATTTCGAAACACAGATGCACATTGAGATTCGGATAACAAGGTCTGGGGTCCGAATATCTGTTTAGACAATATCATAATTAAGTAGTCTGCAAAAACCCGGCTCAGTATGTCGGACTAGTACAAAGTTAGGTTCATATTCATATCGCATCAATAATTTCTTATCCTGAACATGTATATAATTTACCACTATGTGTTAAACAGTCATCAAACATCACCAGCATTACATAAATGAAGTTATGGTATCATCCGTTCAACTGAAATTCAAAGTTCTATTGACAATTTAAACATAATACAACACAAATAGAACCATGCATCAATAACATCATCGCGGAGAACACATGCCAAAGATAAATCAATACTAATTAAAACTTCCAAAATGATTTAAATGTGTGATTTGCTTAGTGATGACTTTAAATATTTTCCGCTTTCTTAGAAATTCTAATCAAACACACTGAATTAATGCCAGGATCTGTGACATTTCCATACACATCGTTTGTGGTAACGGCATAGCAAAGATATAATGGCACACACATTATTCACCGACTTATCAACTAAAAAATGTATTCAAGATTGAAAGGATAAAAACACATTTACTTGATATATCTATACTAAAAGCTGATCAAATTAATGACGATTTCCCATAAGTATTATTACAGCTTCATAGATAAATAATCATTCTGATGGTATAGGAAATTCCATTTGACAAATCTTTTATTTGTTTCGTTAATATTAAAATTCTATTTTGGGTATGTCGTTTCAATGAAAGTCAATGAAATATGATTTGAAGATTAATCTCAAAACCAAACATTTTCCAAATGGAATAAATGCAACGCATGTAACACATTGCTAAAACATAATAAGTTCAACGTAATCGTGTATAACGTTGATATTGACGTTAAATACGTAAGTTACACGTAATAAAATATCAATGCTGTGGAACCGACGTCTTAACATCAAATTACTAGTAACACGAGTATTATCTTAATAGATTAATAGACGACTCCGGGTGCGGGAATTTCTCGCTACATTAAAGACCTGTTGGTGACCCTCTGCTGTTGCTGTTTTTTATTTGGTCGGGTTGTTGTCTCTTTGACACATTCCCCATTTCCATTCTCAATTTTATTAATGTTAATATAACAAAAAAGAACATATTGAAATTGTGTAAAAATAACAGAAAAACATTGAACAGTTAAAATTTGTCTTCAAAAAGTGGCCATCAATTTGGAGCATTGATGTCAGTTATACATATATCCGTCTTATCTTTGCTTATATCACGATAACAAGTTTTTCTTTTTGCTTGTTTGGGTCCCCAATGTTAATAACGTATATATTATAAGAAATAAAATTGAGAAAAAAAGGCAAAGCAAAGTCAATCAATCTTAATTAGCACATTGATTTTTCTTCTTAATTTAAAAGATTGTTGTAACGTAGTTTAGTTTTGTACTTTTAGCACCAGTGCCAATCAAGCACGTTCTAGATATACATATGTATAGACGTTGACTATATATAGAACCAAACACATTATAAACGTAGGAGCTGTTTTTTTTTTTAAACAAAACACTTAATTGGTATAGATTGACACCAAACGTAAAACCAGCTGTTAAATTAAATACCTGTTCATTATTTTAAAAGAAAAACATTACTGATATATTTATAGTCATGGGAGATCCAATTTCTAATGTTATCATGTAGAGAATTAATATAGCTTTCTCAGGAAACGTGTACAAACAATTATGATGGCATACGGATTTCTTAAGTCATAAAAGCTTTGAATTGCCTAAGTCTCAATTCAATAATTCATTTTAAAATGGAATGGCCATTATAATCTAATGATTTTGTGTTATAGAAAGTTATCAACTAAAATTAGCAACATGCATAAACGGTATAAAAACAACTAATTTAAAAACACAGTAGCATAATACTTAACATGGTTAAGGTCACTGACCTTGCTAAATATAATATTAAAGTGCTGAAACAATTAATTTCTATTTGCTTTTAATCCAAGAAGTACAGTTTGGATCAGTTATAATCCCTCATTTAAACATCCGAAATAAGCTTTCACGTCATATAACGATTCTAAACATGAGTCAAACTGTCCGCACTGGTTTAGAAAAGAACTGTACAAAAACATTTCTACATGAACAAATGTAAGTAGAACTGGTATGTACAGTTTAAGAATATCACTTCCAAAATCTATACATTATGAAACTGTATAGCACAACTGTCAGAATGTATCTTGAGGTAGAACATTTATAATTTATTCGTTTGATGTGATTGAGCTTTTGTTTCGACATTTGATTGTGGAATTTCCGTTTTGAATTTTCCTCGGAGTGTGGTATTTTTGTTATTTCACTTTTTTCTTAAATATGTTAATAACATAAACAGTAAAGAACGATTCGAGTAAAACGAGAGGAAGAATATAAATGAATAAAGTAATCATTTAATGAAATACATTATACATGTATGAATATATAGATCTGTCCTACACTACACTTTTATCTATTCTATGGTAGAACTTTTAGAATTAGTTCAAACTTGGTATATACATGTATATAATAGAACTGTGGTATATACTTGTATATAATAGAACTGTAAGAATCAGATCAAAAGTGCTATTGGGTAAAACTGTCTAAAACTATTTTGTCATAGAATAGATGTTAAGAAAACTGTTCTAAACCTCTTTTCTTGTTTGGTAAAGGTTACAACTGGTCCAAATATATATAAATTAACTTATAATTTAAATATATCTTCACCGAAATGCAAATACATAGTTAAAATGGCATTTTGATAGGAAGACAACAATCACATTGTGTTTCAAAATGAATTAAACCCAAAACTAATTTTACGATTGGTCTTGGTCAAAAGTTAATATATCGAAATGTAATTGTTGAAGCACTTTGGTGACGATTTTTTTTCTGTCGACCGTTGAACATCTTAAAAAATTCCAAAAGACCACTGTGTGCCTGTGGCGTAAATCCTTATCATATTCTAATGAATAAAATATGTTTGAAAGCGAAGCCATTTTGTCTTTGTACAATTACTATATAGTCATTTGTTTGACTGTAACGTGCTAAAAGCATCAGTGAAGTCAAATGTCTGCGTCCATTTAATATACGTATTTTTTTTTTAAATAAGAAAAATTCATTACTTAAACTTATTTTGTGTATAAACGCCATATGTAAATTACGGCGGTTGGTCACTGGTTGATAGAAATGTAGAAGATTCCAACTAATTATTTAGACTAAAATTTGACAACGAGATGACAATACCATGGCTAATTAAAACAATAATGACGACTAATCGACAAACACTAAATTTGATATCAAATTGCATGTAGTCGAATAATTTCTGAATGTTATCCATCATGAAAGATACATAAGCCATACGCATACATAGTTTTATGGCATATCTAAGAATGATAAATGCTAACGATCCCAGGTTGAAATATCGAATAGACAGACGACATTCACGATTCCTTTATGAACAAGAACATGATAATATTAATGAAACTCATACAATAAACCGTAGCGATGGTGCAAGTCTAAATAATAATAGACCACTTTCGAGTTCATCCGTCACCGAAAAAAACTCGTCAATTATACGCGCCTTTATGACGTCATTTACCAGATAGAGGGGGTCGCCTGTATCCCTGCACTATTTACGTTCACCAAGTGTCTTAGTGATCGTCATTGTGCAGGATAAACTAGAAATAATGGTTGTTCTGTAGGTACTTAATGGCAATTCCCTAATGACAGCAATGCTGATTGTCAACTTTGAGAATTCAATTTGCCGAATAATTCGTACAATATAGAATTATAGTTTTCCAACCACTCGCTCAACATTGGAATGGAAGTGACGACGCCCCTAAACGCACAAAAGACGTTCACTAAAACCAGAGTTTTTGACGGAAATGCATCGAACTCGAAAGTTTTCTATTGTATTACGATAACTTCTTGTACTTACATCATTAGGCTGTCGAAATCCAATCAAGCGTTTAGGCATGAGGTAAATGTTTAAATATCTGACATAGATTTGCAAATAGTATGAACAATTTGAAAAAAAAAAACATTATAGTTATTTTTTGTAATCTACGTACATATTGTACAGTGATTATCGTCATTTCTAATTTTGTTTAGTTACCATTGTAATTATGTTCATTATAACTAAAACTTACAGTATCTATAACAATTATTATATTGTTGCATTTTGAGATGCGTACGCTGATTATTATCAGTGTTTGTTGTACACTGAATCGACAAAAGAATTTTTTCATCGATGCATTCGGTACTGTTATTTCAAAAACAAACTACATACTACGTTATCAAGCTCTGGATTTGTTTATGGTTATGAAATAATCAAAATGTAAAATCACAAAAATACTGAACTCCGAGGACAATCCAAAACGGAAATTCCCCAATCTAAAGGCAAAATCCAAAGCTCAAACACATCACAAGAATGAATGACAACTGTCATTACTGACTTGATACAGGCATTTTTATTTGTAGAAAATCGTTGATCGATCCCGGTTGTATAGCTATATAAACCTCTCACTTGTAAGACAGTTGCATCAAATTCCATTATATTGACAACGATGCGTGAAAAAAACAAACAGACATAAGACGTAAAAATGTCAAAAATAGGGGTATAGCAATATATACTAAATTTCAACATACCTTAAATAAGTTAACTTTGAAAAATCATAAAGTTTCGAGGATACTTCATCTTTTTTCCTGTTACTTCCTTTCCTTCGGAACGAAAATCGGTTAACAGAAATTCTATCCATTATCTAAGTTCAATATAAAATTAAGTATCACTGCGATTGCATTGCAACTTATTTCAAACGAGATTCAAGTCAGTCCATAGGGACGTCGTGTCTAATAAGAAATAAAACAACTGTTGCGTAATAATCCACAAATTAGTTACTTACGAGCAGGACAAAAGTCCAACTACTACCCATCAGACACTTCAGATTTTATTATCTAAATTAAATAGCAATCGCGCATTACCTGTCAGGGTGATAATGCATTAGTTGACAGTTCAATATTACATTTATTAACGGTCAATAATATAGTTATTGACCGTCAGCATTATTCCTGAGGAAAGGACGTTATGTTGTAAAATTGCAATCTTTACTTTTTATTACTTTGTAAGATGAAATTGGTTTTCGACAGTGCAAATACGTAATATCAGTAATGTCAAAGGTATTATTTGTTTTATTATTAACTCTTTATATTATAACAATAGAAAACAAAATCAGGGCAATTGAGTCAATAATCCTTAAATAAAGTAAAGAATTTTTCATTAAACTTTACAAAAGCCATATATGACAGCTCAACATAGAACTACATTAATACAAGATATCAATATTCGTTTTAAACAAAATAATTAAACCAACGTACAGTACATTCTTGTAAAACTTGCATAATACCTGAATGCACTGTACAAAAGGAAAATGGTAAATTTCATCAAGGAAAAGGTCGAGCATTTTGTTTCACATCATTTTTTTTTCAAATTCCAAAATGGATTAACGCCTATTTTGACAATGTCTTCAACTTTATTTTAAAATAAACTGTAAGTTCAGATCTTAGACATTTGGCAGCATGCAACACGTACACATTCATTCTTTTTAAACGGTATATAATTCAGTCTTTCATTTATTTGCTTTTAGTCTATCTATTGTGTACAAAATTGCACTAAGAAAACATCAACTTGTGAAGATAATGCACAATTAACTAGACTTCCATTAGATGTTTTTTTCTTAACTTCAAGAATCATGATACGGTGCTGAATCCATGATGACGATTGATGTCGTAAATGTCTACATAAAAATAAACAGTATGAGCAAACTCTAATGACGAGGAATGCTAACAAATACAATGACAAACAAGCAGTGAGTATCGGCATATCATAATAAGATTTTTAAACAAAACATATATAGACTTAGTGTAATTGGGATGCAAAACTTTTTCTTTTGACCTGATCCTTAAGACGGGAATTGACAACATTATTTTGAAGTTGGGAATTTGTCAAAGACACATCGACCCGACCAAATAGCAGAAACAGCCGATTTGCCACCAACGAGTCTCGAACACAGCGAGAAAACAGCGCACCCGGAGGCGAGATTATAATAGCTGGCCCAAACCAAAATATATACCAATTGTGTTCCGAAATAAGCGACTAACTGATTATCATCCTTCATGGGTTCCTTTCACTTCTAGATCTTCCACATTGCGTTAGATCTTTAAGCAAACTATAATAAAGCCATCGAACATAAGACAGTAATTGAGTGAAGTTTGAAGAAACGAAAGTGTTCCTTGCAATATATCATCTGCTGATCCCTCAGAAAAGGCTCATAAGGAACTCTGTAAGTATGACTTTGTGTTCATATCCACTGCACACACGGACAACTAATTGTAATTCACAGATAAAACCACATTATATGCCCAACACTATTGATCCTGATCGCACAAGCTGGCAACTAATTCAAAAATTTACCTTACAGCAACAACTTTTATTGTCAATGTTTTCTATGTGATCTGTTAATACTTGCATGTTTAAAGACTTTGATTAACGTGCTGACTAACAAGTTATATATTGTTTATTTGAACAATAAAGCCAGTATTAGAAAGGAAACATCCGGAGAGCCGACTAATATAGACAGAAGATGTGGTATGATTGCCAATGAGACAAATCTATAACGGACACCAAATGACATCAAAGTTAACAATAATATATATGCCATCATACATCTTTCAACAACGAACCAACCTAATACCACATAGTCAGGTACAAACAGACGAGAAATGCCAACCAAATTTAAAAAAAAACAAACTAACGGCCTGATGCATGAATACAACTATAAACGAAAATCAAATATGACATACAGGAACAGTAAAATATGTTCGCTGGCGCAAAACCCAACCCCTAAGTTGGGACAGAATTGGAACAGGACAACATAAGAGCAAACTTTACAAATCATTTGAAAAAGTTTTAACTCATCAGATCGATACAATGCAGACACACAACTAACAAAAACACAAAAGTTACTAAGTAGAGATCTGAGAGTACTTCCAGTTACTTGCAACTAGTTTAAAGCAAAAGACAACGAACAGAGAAAAGTCATCTAAAGTGATAAACACATGTATCACAGCATTTCATATGGAGTAATCCATGTTAAAAGAAGTATACACACAAACCTGATGGAGCGTAATATTCCTATTTTAACTAAAGTTGAATGATGAATTTCTTTTCTAGTACGTCTTTTCCGTGATAGAATTCTATTCATAACTACAAAGCTTTTTTAACCCTCAAAGTGTATGGACTGGAAAAACACAAACAATTTTTTTAGACTGCAATATTTATCCTGTCTGTCTTCCAAGAGGGTATAGATGCACAAGGCTAACCGAATCATAATGTTTCCTCCCTTAAGAGTATCTCAGTCAAGACTTGATAATTAACAAAGAAACGAAAGAAAAACCATGATACTAGAAGTAATGAAATGACAAAAGGATATATTCATCTTTATACTATGAAAGTCAGCCATATAGCTTATTGAAAACAATAATATCTTAGGAAGATGCTGATTCAATGCACAATGAGTGTCAAAAATTGAATAAAACAGACATATGTGTTCGTTTGTAATCAAATAAAGAACACAAAGAGAATGAAAATTGTAGTATGATTGAACATCAAATAATAATGTCTTAGTCATACAATAAAGCGTTGTGGCTTGTAAGATAAGAAGGTCTATAGCAACGTATTTCTATTACGGAAAATGAATGTAGAAGGCAAGAATTCGTCGGCCTCCCACACAGATCTGGATAGCTAGAATAAATTTGCAAAATCCAAGACACAAATTTGTTTTTTAGTGATACTCAGGGTGAACATCAATTATAAATAGAATAATGAGGAACGATAGGGATGAACCAATTTGAAAATTGATGTAGTCAACTCCCGGAGGATTTGCATATTTAAAAAAGAGAACTTAATTAAACCTTTCATACATTGACTTATAACGGTTTACTTTTATAAATTGTCACTTGGATGGAAGGTTGTGTCATTGGCACTTAAACAACATCTTCTTATATCTGCATTTGAAAGATCATTATATGCATTGTATATAATTGACATATTACTTATTGCATCTGAAAAACAGAATCAAACTAAGTGTAGGTTATGAACAATGAACTGATCTCAAGTTGAGTTAACACACGAACCAAAAAAAAAATAATAAAGATCTGCAAGCACGAAAAGAAGTGAAATAAAAGTGCAATCATTTTCGTACACAAGTAAGGCTTGATCGTGTCAAAAACAAAAGTAGACTCGTCCACTAGTCAGATGGTGCTATCCGTTTCTTCATTTGTCATGCATTCCCGTATTTGATATTGAAATGGACAAACTATATGTCAATCTATGAAAGAAGAATACATCTTGCTCTGAACGTGGCATTTTTCACGTTTGCACGAGTTCATTTCATCATCTATTCATCATTAAAATGATAAATCTTACGGAATTATGACAAAAAGGAAATCAAACCTTTTGTTATGTAACTTTAACACAGGTTTCATTCCGCAAATTATCTGCGCAACAAAATTTGTTTTCAATTAAAACAAATAATACGATATAAGATTACATTGTTTTACCGTGTGTAGTCTTCTTACGATTATTGTATGAATGAACGATAATTTTATGAAAGAACAAGAACAAGAACAACCTGATCTCTTTAAAAAACAAAACGACCGTTTGCGTAGGATTGATATTGCAGACAAATTTTCAATATTAAATCAACAACTGACTTCGAATGGATATATTTGTCTGCAATGATGAAAGGTTTTTGACTATTAAACATTGCGATAAACAATATGGTAGCATTACCAAACGTATTGCAACTTAAAGTGTAACGACATTGAAAAGGTGTTCAAATTGTTTAAAGGAGGGGCAACAAAGTACCAAAATAGTTATCGAAGGTTTAAGGATTGTAATTTAAAACGCCAGACGCACGTTTCGACTACATAAGACTCATCAGTGACGCTCAAATCAAAATAGTTATAAAGCCAAACAATTACAGAGGTGAAGAGCATTGAGGGTCCATAATTCCAAACAAATATGTGCCAAAAAACCTGGAATAATTTTAATTGGTCCTGACACGTTAGTAATTATCTGAGCTGCAATTTTTCGAAACAAAAATGTATTTTAACAATACCTTATATAGCAGTCCGTTGAGAATGATGACGATCTCAAGGTACAATTTGGTTTATCCAATGAATTCTTACTCCGACCAAACACTCGCTTCATCCTTCCTTACCCGAAGTACACAACTTACTTTGAGAAATCAATACGCAGAAATAAATTCACACTATTCTGCTCAATATTTCTAGGAGTGTTTAGTAAATTGCAAAATACAGTTTAAACTTCGTTATTAATTTAAACTGAATGTTTAAACAGCAGCAAATGAAAATGTATAACGATAGTCTCATGAGAAAAGACATTGTGTATAATTGTGACAAAAGCCGTCATGCCTGAATGCTTTGAGATGATAAAACCTGTTGATGACAAAGATTTATAAGTAATTATTTATTTCCCATGAGTATACAAAATAAACTGCGCTTAAACAAACATGACAAAACCGTAACTTGTCCAAATCAAATATGGTTAACAAGGTTTCTCACAAATATAACAAGATGTCAACTAACAGGCAACATATGAATAAACTTTAGATTAACGTGATGTTCCGTTTTGCATGAATTGCATGTACGGAATAATAATATTGCGAGTGAAAACACGTAATTCATCCTTATAGATATAAGAGGATGTGGTATGAGTGTTCATGAGACAACTCCCAATCCAAGTCATTACATTGTTATGCTATTGTAATTATTATATTTATTTATGTTGGCCTAATTTGTGTTGTGTGGCCTGATAGTTGTTTACAAAATAATTTTATAACTGTGCAGTTTAGAAATCACAGGAAAAATCACAGAATGATGGGAACTTTCCATTTGACTTACATAATGATTCCAGAATGATCCTGATAAAAGATGCGTAATTTAAACCTCTACATTTTACTAAAAACTTCCGATGTAACTGTCTAGGACGTTCCATTTCTCGAGTCTTCTAGAAATTTCCGTGACAACTATATATATATAGACACTAAATTTAAACTCTCAGACTTATACATCGATAGACATTAGTATTCACAGCATTTGGATTGACACTTTTACTCTACAAACAACATCATACTAGATTGTGACCTTAGTAGTGGACTTAATATTCAGATTGGATTCCGAGAAGATTTCCGGATACAGATAAAGATAACAGATTGGACTCATATTTTGACAGTTAAGTTGACAGTAATATTTGTGTTATACTTTTTGTAAACTTTTATATAAAAAATCTTGTTAAATTTTATTATTGATTTGTGTCTTTTGTTGGCTACAATTTAAAGGCGATTTCTGGCCGTAACAACATGTAAACGTAAACCATTAAAGGTCAAAGTACGGTCTTCAGCACGGAGCCTTGGCGCACACCGAACAGCAAGATAGTAAAGGCCCCCAACAATGACTAGTGTAAAACCATACAGGAATCGTCATGGATAGTAATATTTGAGATGAAAGTCAGAAAAGGTTTCCAGTTATTTGGGTTATTTTCTCATGGAACGGCGAGCACCAAAACTAGATCAAGATAATGATTTGTAGTACTTTGTACCATGTAAATAAATAAAAAGATATGTGGTGTAATTACCAAGAGACATCAATCCACCAGATTTGATATAACGTGGATGTTATCAATCATAGGCCACGGTATAACTTCAACAATAAGCAAAGGCAAACAGTAGAGTCAGCTATGAAAGACCAAGGCAAGAAAAAAGTGTGAAACGATACAATTGAAAGGTCGAGCGGGCTGATACATGATAAACAATAAACGATAAACTAAAAACTAATACGACAGACCGTATCAGACGACGACCAATGAATTACAGGCTCCATTTTATACACCTTATAGACAATATCATATTAAAGAATGTTAGCCTTATTGAGGTCAATGCAAGTTTTAAACTTGTTGTATGAACGTACTTAGTCTACAGTATTTCAAAATAGGACGTCACGTGTTAACCAAACCTAAATAATAAAAACTGGATTCCAATTGGCTTAAATCATTTATAACATTATATCTGAATTACTGAATTTATAAAAAAAAAAGTTTATATTCAGAGTACTCTGTCAGTAAATTTTCATCTTAGCAATTCAAACATGAATTGTTTATTGACGAGTTACAGCTTTTGAGTTAAGTGATTTTATAATTCGATTCGTGTGATACTATCACATGTATATTCACGACCATAACATTTTAATGATATCTGATTTAGACCTAGTTTTGTTCAAAGCCGACCCAGAGGTTAAACTCTTTGTTTACTCTTGTAGCACATAAGGTAACAGTACACATGGAAACGTAAACCATCTAAGACACAGCATTTGGACGCCAGGCCGACGTCTAAAAACTCCACGATGAGCTAAGATGCATCTACCAGATATCGTAAACATTTAGGTTTGAAACAGCCGCGGATTTAAACCTCCGAGCTCGAAATAAAGGCAAGGACGCTATCACTGAAGCAGTTATGAAATAAAGAAGCACATGTAAATTTTAAATACCTGATATGTTTTACTGGTGTCTCTACTGAACTTCCAGTCGACTCTTCTATTCTGTAAATTGATCGAGATCGCCGAATAAACATCCGGTTCATGGACCCAGAAAGTATTCCAAACCAACTCACATTATTCATGTCTAATATGCACAGATTAAATGCAAAATAATGGCATACCACTTATCATATTTGTTACATTAGTGAATACAACACAAGTTTATATCTTTAATCCTTTTATTCATAGGAAATATTGAATATACATGATCATGTCTTATGTCTTTTACTCGTTACATTGGCGAATACAACACAAGTTTATATCTTTAATCCTTTTATTCATAGGAAATATTGAATATACAGGACCATGTCTTATATCTTATATAAGAGATATAATTTCATATTCTCGATTTTTTTCAATTTCGTTTCAGGGCAATGTGCTATAATATTTTCATCATCGTGCATCGGCTTACCTGTATGACTGCTTATGAATATCGTTAATATTCTCTTCAGCATCCCTTGGTGATATGTTTAATGTCTATTCAAATCATTCCCATAAAATCAATGCAATTTTTTTCATCAAATTATATTGAAGCTGAAGTCAAAATTAATGATATCTTCAAATAATCTTTTCATAAGGTAAAGTCGAGGACAATCAATGAAAATTTCCTTGCAGCACTAAGTGAATGGATACACCTAATGTATAGCACGTTGGTAAACCAAGAGTTCCAAAATGGTGAAGTTGAAATCATCTCTTCGTCAATTTTACGGACGCAATCACGAGTTGGTTGACCGTTATGGAATAACCGTTTCACAAATGATATCGGATATGTTCCTTACGTCGTAACTACAATCCCCTTCCCTTTCATGAATGTGACCTACCGAATTAGACTATTGTACCGGATTTGTAATCACATAAGCAACACGACGGGTGCCATATTGTGGAGCAGGATCTACTTACCCTTCCGGAGCACCTGAGATCACCCCTAGTTTTTGGTGGGGTTCGTGTTATTTATTCTTTAGTTTTCTATGTTGTGTCATGTGTACTATTGTTTTTTCTGTTTGTCTTTTTCATTTTTAGCCATGGCGTTGTCAGTTTGTTTTAGATTTATGAGTTTGACTGTCCCTTTGGTATCTTTCGTCCCTCTTTTGGTAAATGATTACATGTATATCATGTTTGTTTATCAATTTGATGGAATAAATATAAGTGATAAAAAAAAAAAGCAATAAAAAAAAAATTAAAGCTGACATTCATGATAACAAAATTAAAAAAACAGCGTTCCAATGTCCCCTGTCGAGATCAGGGGCATTAACCAATTTGTTTTCCCATAAATATTCTTTCATACATGTAGGCGAGTTGTCGCATACATTTCAATTTGTAGTTATATATTTCCAAGGGCATTACTTCAGTAAAAGCAGATAATTGGCAGCTAAACGAACTCGTCAAACACTTTGAATACATAAATCGTTAACATCTATTCCATTAACAACGGACAGGCGATATAATCTGGCGAGCGCTTATAATGCGACTTTTCATAAACAATGTACATGTAGTGTTATTTCCAATGGAGAAGACTCCCGTGCAAATCGTGTATTGGCTCTTTTTATCAAATAAGCCCGAAACTTTGCTAAAATGAATCTTGGACACAAATTTCCGATTGAACATTTCTAAATAAAAAGCTCTTTTTTTACTGGATCGTATCAAGACAGTATATAAAAAGAATATAATACTTCACATTAATGAGGGTCTTTTTGACGGTATTGGGGAGTGGTCTTTCATTTATTTTTTTATTTTCATATCATTTTGACCATCATTATCTATTTTCGTTATATTCCATAAAACCAGTATTCTCTCTTATTTATTTTCCCCTTTCCTTTATATTATTTTGCCAATTACTATATACTGTGTTTTTAAAATTCTTTAATCAGTAAACCCCACCAAAAACGTCCTTATGCATGTTAAATAAGGAGGAGTGACATTCTGATAGAAACATGCATGTTAAGGAGGAGTGACATTCTGATAGAAACATGCATGTAGTTCGAGTATTCAATAGTTAAGCTCAACAGTCAAGATTTTCTAGTAAGACCTATATTGCCAATGGTATAAACAACTGAGGTAAAACTAGAACCTACGTTGACCTTCAATGGAATTTGAACATTTACTGTTAAGATATCAATTTTGGGCGAATATGAAAATTAGATGAGTAAATAAATGACCACTATGTTATGTTTGTGTAATTATCAATATTATATATTAAACACTATTTTGCTTTGGTCTTGTATGTGGCTCGAAAAATGTTAAGCCTGTACAATGCTCACATGCTTTCACGGTTTAAATTAATGCAATGTTTCAACATGAAAATATCGGTTCCAATTTTTTTTGAACGACTAAACTGTTAAAAAATATCACAATGTTAATTAACAAATGGTATTGCGAAAAGGCTATTTTTTTTTCTAATTTGATTTTATATTTAGACCAAAAGTCCCTTTCATAATTGTTTGTTCCGGATTCGTATGAATACTGAATTAAATAATTCTGCTTTTCTCTTGCATTACATCGACTGTAAAAACCTATATATGAGATCATTACCAAATAGGCTCTTTCTATTTGAACTTTGGTATTTTATTTGTTAAATCTACAATATATCCCTAGGCAATTCTATACAAGAATTATAAAAATATACTTCAGAATAAAATGGCACATCGGTCAAGATGACAGTTACTCGTTTCCCTGCATATCCGTTCTTTATTGATGAATGTAATATGACAAAGAAGATTTTGACATTTGTAATCAATCTTGCGATTGCAATTTCTATCAATCTTCAATTCTTATATATATCTCTTCTTTTGTTGTCAAATATAGCAATTTTATTTGATAAAACAGCTAATCTTTACAGAAAATGTTTTCTATTATCAAAGTACCATTAAGCTAATAAGGTAATGTCCTTCTGATATGTATGCATTCCCTCATGGTTACGTCATCTGACAAACAGTATTGAGTTATGTTGTATAAATGATATTGAGACAACTATAACACAAAGAAATTATAACTTTCCATTTCTAGTAACAGACAGTGTGTCTAATTTTAGACGATGTTTAGCACTATTGTCTCATTGCAGCGATTAGAACACTAAATTATGAGTCTAGGTTCGAGTTGTCGAGCAAATATTCCACTCAGACTAATTGGGTTCCTATCTGGTATGATCGTAAACATTTGAAAATGCAAGAAATCATTTATTTTTTTCAGAAAGAAACATGATAACCTATATGGCCATTATGTATGTTTTTTTTTTAAATCAAGCACAATCCCTCCTGTTAGGGGTTTAGTATCATACAATCATAAAATAAATGAAAAGAACATAACCCGTATCATGCCAACAACTGGTTTTAGAATAAATGTGTTTATTTCCGATGCAATCACCCTATGAGTGAATCAATAGTAATACCAAAATTTGCCATTCTTAATGACCTGAAAACAGTATCGTAACTATATTCCTTCTGAAAAAGGTTGTTTATAAGTTTGGTTAGCTTTTAGAGGTAAATGCCGATATTTTTGTGCTTTGTAAAGAATATTACCGTAAAACATTGGATGTAAAATACCTGAACGTATAAGATGCCTGAATGTTGATCTATAGTTTCGAATGATAGTCTTGTACCGACGATAACTTTATTAAATTAATTTATTAAACAGACGTCTGATACATTCAGTCGAATTCGATTGGCAAAATTCGATTTGACAATATGTAAAAGAAACCAGTTCCACTTCAAGTAAAAGTTAAAACAAGTCCCAAAATGCAGTGAAAAAATGAAGGATTCTAGCTTCATTTACATTTTGCCTGTTGTACTAGTTTTCTTACAACTAATGCATATATATATATATTTCCCGTTTGAATGGTTTTACACTATTAATTTTTGAAGCCCTTTATAGCTTGCTGTTCGGTGTGAACCTCAAGGGTCCACGTCGAAGGCCGTACCTTGACCTATAATGGTTTACTTTTATAAATTGTTACTTCGATGGGGAGTTGTCTCATCAATTTGATGTCCTCCAATTAACAGCAATCCTAGCAAAATAGGTCAAAACAATCAATAATATCGTAGAAAGGCATTAATACTCACATCAGCGGATTCATATACTAAATGCTTGTTTGTATATAGCAATCATTTCATTGAAATATAGTTTTTTTGATAATCTATATTCAAAGCATACCTTAAGATAAACCGTGTCATTAATATATTCATATCTTTAGGAAGAAAGGGTTGTGACAGGCAACCTTGTGACCTTATATGTGACCTTTAAAAAAGTTCAAAACAGCAATTTTAATTTAAATATTTTATTTGCTTTAACATAATTGGTGAATATGTAACCTAATATACAGAAGGTACTTATTGAATCCCCTTACAATGTTCTTAGTGTTCATATATATCATTCTTTTCTTCTGATTATCAAACTGATCATTTTATAAAAATGTTTCATCGGAAATATTGACAGTAATCCTTTCTCAAGTGCTTCTGATTATCACTAATAAATGTAAAATGATACGATCAACTGAAAAATGGTTCCATCAATCTTACAATTTGATATCTATTAATGCTTACTGTTTCTATACAAATTGAAAGAATATAACGAGACGTGCGTTTTATTTATGTTTCTATACCAATAGAACGAATAGAACGGGACGTGCGTTTTATATATGTTTCTATACAAGGACGAAACGTGCGTTATATATATATTTCTATACAAGGACGAGACGCGAGTTTAATGTATGTTTCTATACAAGAACGAGACGTGCGTTTCATATATGTCTCTAAACAAGGACGAGACGTGAGTTTTATATATGTTTCTAAACAAGGACGAGACTTCAGTTTTATATATGTTTCTAAACAAGGACGAGACGTGAGTTCAATGTATGTTTCTATACAAGGACGAGACGTGCGTTTTATATATGTTTCTATACAAGGACGAGACATGCGTTTTATTTATGTTTCTATACAAGGACGAGCCTGACATGCGTTTTATATTTGTTTCTATACAAGGACGAGACATGAGTCTAATGTCAATAAGCAGTAACAAACCAACAACAAAAAGACACAAATATGCATATGACTTAAACTTGTTTATGATATGGAACCGTTTTGTTTATTTGATGCTTGCTCAGGCTTCTATCTATGCTCAAATATTCAAAATTCAAGTTACTTTTTATCCATGGCTTTTATATTAAATCATTGGTCCATGTGCAAATCAGTCATTAATCCTGTTATTAGGATTACATTGTTTAAGCCGCGAAATTCCTTTAGGACGAACACGTTTTTGCTTTGTTATTTTTTTCACAACGAAGAACCAACAGAAAGATTAAACGCATCTATGCGTATTGTATGTTATCTCTAGGGTTTTCAATTCTTTTCATTCCATTTATTCTTTTGTTACCTAAAAGCTTTGCGTGTAACTAGTTTTTTTTTATCAATGATCGTTGGTTAATATTATTATATATCCATTTAGTCTATTCTTGTTTTGCATTGACAGCCTTTTATTTTGCCCAGTATGGTACCAGTCTAAAATTGACAAAGAGAAATAACCTGTTTCAAAGGTATTTTCCAATAAAAAAAAATCAGTTTTATAAGAGGCAAATCGACTATTCAATGCCAACATAAAATGAAAAAAAAATATCATTGAGGGAATATAACTTCTTGTCAGTTGAATTCATAACATAAGTTTTAAGTGTAATACGTATTCTGTCATATTATTTCTACTGGAACAAATATTACAGTATTTGTAACAGTATCTGTTCCTTACGGAATAAAGGGTACATAATATTTGTTCCAACAGGAACAGATATAATGACATTGTTATAACAAAGTTTCCAGGGGAACTTCTGTTAGCCAGAACAAATATATGGTGACAGGACACCAGGGCTAGTGATGGCCACTGAAACCAAGTGACAACAAACCAGTTTACACTAACAAACCAGGCTAAAATCAACATCATAAAATGGTTAAAAATGGTGATACAGGGACAATAATTCCTTCGAGGAGCCATTTGAGAACAAGTTGACTGGCGCCAAGCCATGTCAAAAGCTCGCATGACCGTCTACACCCATACAGCTATTGCATGTTATAAATAAATCAATGAGACATTTAAGCAAGACAACAAAAGTTAAAAATAAAATCAACGGTACTAATTTTGTTGCACCAGATGCGCATTTCGACAAAACATGTCTCTTCAGTGATGCTCGTGGCCAAAATATTTGAAATCCAAAGCTTATATAAAAGATGAAGAGCTATAATCCAAAAGGTCCAAAAAATATAGTCAAATTCGTGAAAGGAATCAGAGCTTTGCATGAGGGAGATACATTACTTAATTATTTTTTTTTTATAATGAATGTTCTTTATTGTAACAAATAAATTAGCACAACATGTATGAACAAAGGTATACAGAATGACATTTTCACACAAAGGAAGTATTAAATAATAAAACAACAATTGAATATATATGATGGTGCAATAATAGGTTGAAAATAAATAAATATCTTATAACATTGAAATCTTATGTGTTCTTGCAATATACATGTATACATAAGTTGTGTTTCAATCAAATTTTAACATTTATTATTTATTCTATGATAGGGGCCAGGGACTCCAGTATTTGTTATATTCATCTACAGAGAGGTTTTTAAATGAAATGTATTTTTCTAAGTTCAAGTGTTCCTTTAAATAGTTTTTTTAAAGCATTTAGATTTGGCAAAACTTCTTGTAGTTTTGTTCTGTAAATGTAGTATTTTGAAAGTAGAATAATCTTATTTTTAACAAAATTCAATTTAACATTTTCGTAGATACCAAATAAAATAATCATAATATTCAAAGGCAGTTCAATATTTGTCATTTCAAAAATCCAGATGTTAAGTGCATGCCAGAGACTGGCAACCATCGGACAGCTACAAAATAAATGTTCTATGGTCTCTGGTCCTTCTTTACAAAATGTACATATGTTGTTGCTATTTATTTTCATCTTGTAAAGTAGTGAATTAGTTCCCAAAATTCTATGGATAGTTCTATATTGGAACCAGCAAAGCTTAATGCTTTTACTATATTTTGTACACGAAGTGTGTATTTTTTTCCAGTTAATACCAGTCATATTAAGATGGTTCTCCCATTTTTCCTTTGCAGCAAATGTAACATATTTTTCATTCAATACTTTGTACATTTCCCTTGAACCTTTTTTTTTATTCAAAAAAGATACTTATGTTAAAAGGTAGTATTGCATGATTTTTTTTCTCCTTTACTTCAATATTAATCGTGTTTAACCACTCATTAAGCGAGTGCGCTATTCCATAATAATGTAAAATATTTGGCCTAAATTGATATATTTGTTGGAAATTTTGAAATGACATAACTTTGCCCTGGTCATCTAACAAATCTTGTACTGTCCAAATTCCCGCATTTGCCCAGTTTTTATAGTAGACTCTTGAACCACCAATTTTAAAGTTTTCTACCTCCCATAAAGAATACGATAGAATTTCATCAATACATCTGATTCATTCCTTAATTTATAATAATTTCTAATATTTTGTAACAGCAAATTTTAATAACACAAAAAATCCGTATTTTCATGCCAGTACCGAAGTACTGGCTACTGAGCTGGTGATACCCTCGGGGACTAATAGTCCACCAGCAGAGGCATCGACCCAGTGGTAGTAATAAAATCAATGGTACTAATTTTGTTGCACCAGATGCGCATTTCGACAAAACATGTCTCTTCAGTGATGCTCGTGGCCAAAATATTTGAAATCCAAAGCTTATATAAAAGATGAAGAGCTATAATTCAAAAGGTCCAAAAAATATAGTCAAATTCGTGAAAGGAATCAGAGCTTTGCATGAGAAGATATCTGAAAGTCTACATCATTATTCTATAGTTTGCAACTCTCTGGGTATGCATTCCATGATCTTCCATATGAATATAACCTTTTTATATTAAGTGTTGTTTTATACTTATAGATAAACTGCCAACCAAATGAATTACATTTCAAACTGTAATATGCAACTGGTAATTTGCAGTTTCAATATAAAACACGTCATTCATATTTTTTAGGAATAGCGTAATACATTATCATGTATACGTATAAAATTTGTAAAAATGAATTGGACAAAAATATATAGATAAACAACAAAATCAATCTGGACGTGTGTTATCTTTGAAATGACCCTGGTCATTGTAGAGCCAAGGCAACATGAGTAAACAATACAATCAGTAAAAATAAATGAATTATTTCCTTTTTTTGATGGAGACATCAGTATGGTGAAGCACCATAATAAATCAATTATAGATTGATCTGAATAAAACTACAAGAAACAATGAGGCATATATGAGGGTCTGGACGTGGTATACAGAATAGAGTATAACAAATGACATTAATAGAAAAGCAGACAAGATAAAAAAGAATATAGAATAATGGACAAATATTCGAGAAATATAGACCTCCAAAATAAAGAAAAGATAATGATGGCATGCGTAAATTTAAAGAAAAGGGCATAATTGGCAAAATAAACAAGCCAATTCTGAGAGTATATTGAATGGCAATATATATAGTTCCCTACCGTTGATCACCGGTTGAAAAATCATTGTACTGGATCAAAGCGCTAACCTGATTCATACTTGTTATAACAACTAGCATGTCAATATCTTAAAGCATGCTGAAAAAGGTGTAGAACACTGATTATTTAACTGAATATTCTAAGTCCAAGGACCATAATTCTGCACAAAATCAGCAGACTGAAACAAAATTGACAAAACTATATACCAATTATCAAATCAATACCTTCAAGAATGACAGAAAAAAGTGTGAAAAACTCATTATGTAAGTGCATTTTCTTAGTCTTAGGACCATAACTCTGCACAAAATCATCAGACATGGACAACATTCTATTTCTAATGATAAAATTTTATACCAATTATCAAATCAAGATCTTCGAGAACAAAGAAAGAAAATGTGGAAAACTAATTTGCGGGACAGACAGACAGACAGACAGACAGACAGACAAACAGACTAATAAAGACAAGAGAAACACGACTAAAGAAATAAAGGATACAGAAATGCAGACCCCTTGAGACCCTCATATGTATATTTTGCGGATTGCCATCAGATAACAAACAGATAATTTAATTCTTTGATAATAGTACTTAGTATTCTATTTAACAAACTCTCACTATGTTCAATCATTTGGCAAAAAAATGTGATAATCAGTTTACTATGTATCCTGTTAATTCCATACAAAAATAGTTTTATTCAATATGGTAACTTTTAACACAAAATACATCAAAGGATAAAAAGCACTTTGAAAATTCAACTATGAAGAAGAATTTTCTTTCTTTTCTTGGAACATGTATATATATATATATATATTTTACAGACATCCATTTCAAATTTTTAATACTGATTTTGGTTTAATTATAGAATTATCAAGAAATAAAATCCTACCACTGCATCTAAAATCACCCATTGTATGGATTAAAATTATGTTCTGACATCTTGCTCTCAACTTGTTTTAATGTTAAACTTTTTAAGAGAAAAAAAGAGATTTGTAATTATTTTCATGAAAACAGTTTTTTATTTTTTTACATTTGGTCAAGTTTTACGGGTAGAAAAATTGTAGGACAGATAGATTACAAATTTATGTTACCTAAGTTTTTACGTTTTTTATTACCAATCTGCTATTATGTGATGCATATAATAAGACGATAAAACTCAACAAATTATCTTATCAGGGGTGGATCCAGCCATTTCAATAAAAGGGGGGAGGGGGATTCCAACCATATGTCCACATTCAAATGTATTGATCATCAAAAAAAGGGGGTGTTTCCAACCCCCATAATCTCCCCCTGAATCCACCACTGCTTACTGGAGGGATACAAAAGATGGAATATTTATTGGATCTGCCAGAACAACTAAAATCAACTTAAAATTTACAAAAGTGATATAACTAAGATCTGTTCTTGTATAAAGTTTTGCCTTTACTATGTACTATATGTTTACAATTTTACTATTCAACTTTTCTGTGTTTTGTGAATAATTTTTTTTCAGTTCAAACATAAATTTTTTAATGTTAAGGGTTTTTCCTATTTCCATGATTTCAGGAAGAAGTTTTTTTCAATTAATATACTAACCATTTTACTTTAATCTAAATGTTTAACATGTTTAATAAACAGATCTTTGTCTTGACTTACAGACAATTTTTTGTTATTTCTTGAAGTCAACGTAAGTACAGAATCCAATGACTTGAATTTTGTATAACCAAATACATATTTAGCAAACAATTTTTTATGATTTGCCATTAACATAAATGTGTTTTCAATTATTACACCAGACAGAAAAAAATGTCATACTCTGAGGATTCAAGTTACAGTACCAAGGGAGACAACTCTATTTGTTCTGCTTAAGAACAAAGAAATTAAAACCAGTCAACCATAAAATTTAAGCAATCTTTGTTACATAATTATAATGTATGATATGTACATCTCATTGATTGCTTAATTCTAGGGGTTAATATATTATCATATGCCTTTTTCTCAGATCTTAAAGCAATTCATGTTTTTAATTGAAATTCAAAGATTTTATTGTTTAAATATTCAAACAAAGGTATAAAAGTTGATAAAGGCTCATCCAATATAAATCCTTTCCGATACCAGATGGATAGAATAATAATTGACTTTTACAAATAAAGTTAATTCATAAATCATAAAGTCTCATAGGGAGTCGGGGGAGGGAACCCTCCCTCATCAAATAATACCTAGATTATACCTCAAAAACATTTAGTATAGTTTCATGTCTTGTATCCATGATCCCAATCATCCCGATTCAAAATCCAACAATTTGTTCTTTCCATCATAACGTATAAAAGTTAAGAGTAACCCTGTAACACTAGATTCCTACATTTTCACATATAAAAAACAAGTTTTGTTCCAATATAAAAATACAGGAACACAACTGATGGAAATAGAAATATTTTAAGCATGCATTTGATAAATATAACAGACAACTTACCCCAGAAACTTCAGGTTCCCAATCTGTGTAGACATTGTCCTGGATACTAGTTGTCTAAACACAGTAAAACTGTGTCTTATGACTGTACCTGTCAGTAAATTTGGCATGCAGAATTCTGAAATTAAAATAAAACAGTTTATTAAATTTATGATACATCATTTTATAGTATTTTACAAAAGTTATCTTTCTTTGCAACTGTAATTAAATGGTACTAGTTTTACTGCACTTGAATTGTACATGAACGCTTGAATTCCACGTAAATTGCGAGCGTCACATTTATACATACACATATATTTGGACATGTGTTCATGTTGTTAGTAAGAAAATGAAAGTAAATTATCTAGACTTATTTACTAAAATGTCATTATATACTGTACACTAGTACTTTTCTTAAGCAGTAATAACAAGTATAAACGTCTGGAGTAGTTGATATTGTAGCCCGGTAACCGTTGTACATGGTATTTTTATATAATTTTTTTTCTTAAAAACCACACATGTATTATTGTACCCTGCACAAGGCACAGACATACCTTACACAGTTCACAAGGAATTTTTAATAATTATTTCTGTCAAAGTACACAAAAATCATTTAATAATTCATGAAGTTAAATTGAACTCTTACGGCAGTGTCTGCACAGCCAAAAATTTCCATGAACATGTCATGTTTTATTCCTGATCGGATGCCATTGGATCATAAAAACCACTGCCTACTCATACTGAGTAAAACTCACACAATTTTTCTAAAAATTTTGAAGACTTTATTATTTATCAAAGCAGCTAGTACATTGTATTATTTATAACTCCAAATTTATACAGTTCAGTTTAGACATTGTTAGAGGCAATGTCTATCTGTTATTGGCTTTGTATTGAGATTTGGGGAGTTTCAGGGAAATCATTGTACATTCAACTCAAATAAAATTAATCCAAATATTTGTATACTTTACAAATTCTTGGATTAATCTTAATCATACATGTAGTCATAGACACATCTGTACTCTGAACTGAAATGAAGTTCAAGTTGTCTCCCATTCAACAGGTCATTTGCAGGTTTGTCAAACAGATGAATATACATGTATTTATAATGTTCTGAAACATTTTTGCATTACATTAATGATATATTGTAATACAATCTACATTTGAATTCAAACTTTAAGGAACGTGAAGTAGATAAATTAAAACCGTGTCTTCGAACAGTGTACGAGGGAAGCGGCAACATTTCTGTATTAAAATGAACATTAAATTAAATGACAGTCTGAGTGGCGCTGTTCAATTATAGAAAGGCATAATTCTTTAGGAAAATATAGGACCAAATGTTGATTTTCTTGTTTAAAACGTTAATTTTTACCCAAATTTCGCCGGCTCTGTTTGTTTTTATTTTTGGCGAGAGTAAATAAAACCCAAGTTCGGTATGATCACAAATTAATCCGAATTTCTTCTTTTTCTTTCCCCTATTATCTGATCATTATCTGGAGTACCACAACTTTTTTAATGTAGTACGGATTAGCAAGTTTTACAGTAAACAACTGTGTGCATATATGTGTAGGAACAATTTACAATAAAAATAACCGGTGCACAAACTAGTATAATAAAGGTGCCTATAATAAACACTGCCTGGCATTTTGTCCTTACACCTAACTTTTTCTTCTTTCTGTAACTTCCTCCTGTGGTTAGGAGCCCATCGATTTCTCGATTTTTCACAGTGGGCTTATACTACACGGTCGTAAATAGCTAAAATCACTTTGTTATTTTACAGTATAAAACGCAATCGCATATATTGAAAGACGACGGGCTTATATTACACGGACGATACCAACCATAGTCTAAATTTAAAATGTCACTGATTCACGTTATGACAATGCTAAAACCGTGGTCTGACACTATTAAATATCTGCATGTCTTTATATTCAAAACATCAGCTACCGTTCTGATACAGCAATTGCAGGGGTGTAGCTTGGTATTCAGTTAACTGTAGGCACCAATCGGCAGGGGGTCTTGGGACCGCTTAAGGACCCATCAGTTCCAGGGCAGAGCCCTGGTAGGGGGTTCAGTGGGGCGAAGACCCCGACGGGAAACGGTTTTCAGCGTTTTAGCTGCAAAATTTTATGTTCAAAAATATTAAATTTACTTTACTGTTTATTTAATCATGATAATTATAATATACATGATGAAAAGTTCGAAGAATTATAAATAATGTACCATAACATCTGATTGGTGAGTTTTAAAAATAATGCAGTACAATCCGTAATATAAAAAAATATGCATTGCGTATCCCTTTAATTAAGACGTACACCCTGTTTGGTATTATCATATCTATTCCGTTGTGATTGATATATACGTTTAACTTAATTAATAGTACATATTGACGACCCTTTATTAAAAAATAGGCTCGTAAACACTGATACTACTATATAATAGAACTATCCTTTTGGCAAGACATCAACCATCAATTTTAAACCTTCACTCAACTGAGCCGTACAGACACATACTATGTGTTTGTGTGGCTAGGGTGAAGGTTGATACAGACATAGTCGATGCCTAACAAAATTCAAGAAATTCGTATTTCTTTATTTCCTCTACTGTAAATTCCCTACCTGCTTAGGAATTTTGAATAATTGTGGCCATTACACGCAGATTTGAGAGTACCGTAAAAAAAATACTGGAAGCAAGTTGATTGATTGATTTTGTTTACATCCAGTGTCAAATATTTCAATCTAATTAAAATATTGATCTCTGATTACGTTATACAACATCAATGTTTTTAATTTGATTGCAAATATTAATGCAACTTCAGGACCGTTGAAATATTTTTTTACAATAACTACAATTTAGAGCTAGGTCCTGTTATAGGTGTCGTCCAGGACGAAGGTCTGGAAATTTAAAAATGCCATGCATTGGAACATAAGGGATTATTAGATAGGAGCAGAAATTTTGCCTTTCTGTAGACCAACTTCAAACTCCTCAAAGAGTTGCATTCTCTCTACAATCGGATTTAATGTCCCCATTCTTACCAAACGTGACTGCGTATTTATACATCCTGCGCAGCCAAATGGACGACCAACATTGGCAAGTCGGGTGAAGACAAAGTGGAAAGCTATAGTTGAAAACTAACAACAACTAATTAAAAAACTTATGTGTCTAAGTTGAGGTTCATTCAAGTTTTTGTTGATTGAAGTGAAATGATCTGTACCAAAGTTAGCTTATAGTTTCTATAAGGTAAAATCGTAAAAACATTCAATTATATCCAATATTCCATTCATTAAGAACGAGAGACTAGTGTTAAGTCATTAAAGATATGCACTGAAAATCTAAATTAGTCACGATGACTATTCAGTTAGTCAAATATCAGTCAAAAGGTAGTCAAAAGCATATATGACTACTCATCAAGTCATTATGACTACCTGCATGGTCAATTGACTATGTGAGTGGTCACAGCACCATGTGGTGTAGAGTATCGGTTTTCACGCGCACTCTTTCGCGTTCCCTTTTTCCATAGATGATATAGATGTAAACAAACCAGAAGGCACGGAAACTGTTATTTTGTCAAATAAACCAATTGTTTTAAGTAAGTATGATGTATATTTGTTTTAATTCTAACTTACAAAAATTTAATTTAAGAAAAAAAGAGTATAAATGAAAGTAATATCGGCACATGTTGAAAAAAAGGGGGGATATGTATACGGGATATCAATTTTGATACACATACAACGTATTGTCGATTGAAAAGAGTATTTAACGATATCTTTTTTTAACCTGAGCAAATACTGTTAAAAATAAACACTTCAATCGATATCAACAACAATAAATTAAAAACTCAGGGTGGCTGTCAAGATCCTGGTGCTTATATTACAATGGTGTGTTGTAAGATGGGTGGCTGTCAAGATCCTTGTGCTTATATTACAATGGTGTGTTGTAAGATTGGTGGCTGTCAAGATCCTGGTGCTTATATTACAATGGTGTGTTGTAAGGTGGGTGGTTGTCAAGATCCTGGTGCTTATATTACAATGTTGTGTTGTAAGATGGGTGGCTGTCAAGATCCTGGTGCTTATATCACAATGTTGTGGTATAAGATGGGTGGCTGGCAAGATCCCGGTGCTTACATTACAATGTTGTGGTATAAGATGGGTGGCTGACAAGATCCCGGTGCTTACATTACAATGTTGTGGTATAAGGTTGTTAGGCTGTCAAGATCCTGATGCGTTCATTAAAATGTTGTGGTATAAGATGGGTGGCTGTCAAGATCCCGGTGCTTACATTACAAATTAATGGTATAAGGTTTAAAATTTGTATTTTTCTTTAAAATTTTAACATGACTGATATACTTGTTTATTGTTATATTTTAGCTTCTGAAATGATATATTTATATTTTTCAGCAAATGAAGACATTACTATTTGTATGAACACAGCTAAGAGATTTTTGACCGTAGAGAATACCACAATGACATATGCCGAGTTGATACCGACAAAATATCTGAAATAAACACTTCAAATGAACAATGAGTTTTGATATAATAAATTTTATTTTCTTTATTTGATTTTTAGACTTTAATATATATCACTAAGTCATGATACACATGGACACTTAAGATATAGGAAGGTTTTGAACATTGAGCACTTTCTGGTCCTATACTATTGTCATTGTTAGTATTGCGGCTGTGGTATTTTTAATGATATTCTATTCCAGATGTATTTTTCAATCCCATGCATGGAAGAGAAATAACAAAAAGTAGAATAACAGAAGAAATGATTGAACCATACAAGAACGAAACGGAATGAAACGCACACAAATTAAATGGTAGAACAAAAAACACAACACAAATTAAAATAACAATCTAGCAGTCGTGACTATTCACAGTAATCATGTTGACTAACCAACATGGTCACTGCCGACTATTTCAATTAGTCATATGGCATGTATGGACTGCATTCAATTGTCAAACTGACAAACGTGCATAGTCAATTGAACAATCCAATTCGTCATAACGAGTATAATATATGGTCATTTTGACTTCCTAACATAGTCATAATGACCACCCTACCCAGTCAAATGTGACTTACCATCTAGTCAAACGACTAAGAGCATAGTCAAAATGATTAAAGTGCATTGTCACCTAGAGGACAGTCAAAATGACTAATTAAATTGGTCAAATTGACTAATTTAGATTTTCAGTGATGCATATTTTGGCGTTAATATTGAGTCATTGATAAGGTCTTTGCATCGGAACTAAACACATTTATTCTAAAAACAGTTGTTGGCATGACACGGGTTATGTTCTTCTCATATATGTTATGATGGTATGATACTAAACCCCTAACGGGAAGGATTGTGCCTGATGTTCATATGATGAAATCATAATCTTTCAGTCAGTTTAGTTGAAGTCTGGAGCTGGCATGTCAGTTAACTGCTAGTAGTCTGTTGTTATTTATGTATTATTGTCATTTTGTTTATTTTCTTTGGTTACATCTTCTGACATCAGACTCGGATTTCTCTTGAACTGAATTTTAATGTGCGTATTGTTATGCGTTTACTTTACTACATTGGTTAAAGGTATAGGGGGAGGGTTGAGATCTCACAAACATGTTTAACCCCGCCGCATTTTTGCGCCTGTCCCAAGTCAGGAGCCTCTGGCCTTTGTTAGTCTTGTATTATTTTAATTTTAGTTTCTTGTGTACAATTTGGAAATTAGTATGGCGTTCATTATCACTGGACTAGTATATATTTGTTTAGGGGCCAGCTGAAGGACGCCTCCGGGTGCGGGAATTTCTCGCTACATTGAAGACCTGTTGGTGACCCTCTGCTGTTGTTTTTTATTTGGGCGGGTTGTTGTCTCTTTGACACATTCCCCATTTCCATTCTCAATTTTATTAACATGACATTCGATAATTAAAGAGTTTTGACAAATTCACCGGCTTTCTTTTAGAGATAACATGTTTATTGGGGTTTTTTTTTTTTTTTTTTTAAATGTTTGTGAAACAATTATGTGTAGGCACGTGCCTAAAGTGCCCAACGGCAGCTACACCCCTGATTATTGTCTGTATATTACGTATATTATTATTAACATCAACGTATCTATTCCTAAGTACATCTATTATATCTCAAATGTCCCCGATGTACTTCTCACTTCTAACTGATCTATATGTTCGCCACTATTTTGTGCTCTAAAAAGTATTGAAAGAAAGCTCAATTTCATGTGATGAATAATGAATGTTTATATTATTATAGAGCATTAATCTGAGTTAACCTCTGTTGATGTAATATATCACACAGATTCCTAGAAATTGTTTTAACCATATTTAAGATTTTTTTGTTGTTTGGAGGTATAGAACCCACTAGTGTTCTGCAGTCAACAATTAATTGGCTTAATGTTTCCCTATTTCTAAATTAGTTTTCCACTGATCAATTCCAATTCTATTCATAACAGCCTGTTTTAATGGGGCATAAAAAGTCCTACTGACCCCTTCCAGAGATGGACATCTAGTTAGAAAATGTTGAAGGTTTTCTTCCTAAAATTTGCAAATCAATAATACTGGGAAACCAACAGAACTCCATAGTTCCAAATATATATTTGACAACTAACTGAGGAGGGTGTAGGTTGTGTGTACATAACAGAAAATGGGGAGGGGAGAATCAAGAATATAAATATAAATATATGAATAAGACCGTTAGTTTTCTCGTTTGAATTGTTTTACATTGTCCTTTCGGGGAATTTTATAGCTGACTATGCGGTATGGGCTTTTCTCATTGTTGAAGGCAGTACGGTGATCTATAGTTGTTAATTTCTGTGTCATTTTGGTCTCTTATGGACGGCTGTCTCATTGGCAATCATACCACATCTTCTTTTTTATATTGTAAAATATAAAGGAATACTTGGGTAAAGATGTACTGATTACAGAAACGAACAATGTCCAGAATACAGTTATCAAATAAATACAAAATAGCTACATGCATATGTATTATTATTAAAGATGATGAAGAATGAGCGAAAAAATATAATATAGAAATGAAGAACCCGCTCAATATCTTATTAAGGTGTGGATCATATTTTGACTATTACATTTATTGTGTCTGTTTATTTAACGCATCAATGTAAAAATATCGGAAATTGATGAGACTGTCATTAAAGTGAGAGGGTTAGCGCTATAGAACCAGGTTTAATCCACCATTTTCTACATTTGAAAATGCCTGTACCAAGTCAGGAATATGACAGTTTTTGTCCATTCGTTTTTGATGCGTTTTGTTATTTGATTTTGCCATGTGATTATGGACTTTCCCAATTGATCTTCCTCTAAGTTCAGTATTTTTGTGATTTTACTTTTCACCGAATATTTCGATAGAAGACATTTTAAAATATAATAAATGTATTAATGTTCATCCTCCTTTTCAGCTGTATAATTTATAAATCTAAACTAAACATGTTGGATCTCCATAGGCACTTCCCTCTATGATTCATGTAAATACTGGAGCGTTATAGAACACTCAATCAACTAAGCTATATACAAAGAAAGCTTCGTAAGTCGCTTATTCTGCCTTTCCCCATCAGCTTTTATGAGGGAGAGAACAGGGGGTACCCTTCTCCCTTCTCCCAGCCTTCCTCTCCTTTCTCCTAGCCCCTTTCTCCTTTCTCCTACCCCCTGTCTCCATGTCTCCCTTACCCCTGTCCTCCCCTCTTTTATATCTAGGGTTGTAACACAGTACATTGATGTACTTTGCAGATCAGTTATTTTTGTCAGTCATAAAAAGAATAATAATTATAGACTATCGGTGGTCATCTCAACGAGATTGATTTACTCGCTTCAGCCGGTAAGGCGAAAGTGAGAAAAGCAATCGAGTTGAGATACTGTTTATCGCTATTTTACCCATGACGATGTTGTCAATAACGACCTAGTGCGACTTCAGTTTCTAGCGATACTTTGTCATATCTATTTCACTCTACTGTACCGAGAAAGGAAATATCAATCAGTAATATAGAAAAATAGCAATAATGGTATATGGTAAAGTACATTTTATACATAAACAAGGCAAACAGCAAGTCATGATATCTAATAAAATATGTTTGCACCATATTACAAGCTATTAATTATATTCTACTTGTAAAAGCAAAACACAAACATGACCATTCTCGCATTACCAGAAAAAAACTGTCCTTGTATACGATAGAACATGGTATGTAATTGATACTTTCAATAACCGTCACACTGGAACACTTCACCGTGAGATACATAGGTGGCTAATTATGTTGTCTACCCTTTGATGTTATATCAAATACTGTTATTTCTCTTGTTTATCATCATGTTTCCATCAATCAGAACTGAACATTTGTCTAGCACGGGCTAGTCTTTTTGCAGGTGGTCTTGTTATTAGTCTGGTTCATCAGAAGTAATAGTGTCCAAACCGGAAACACAGAAGGACATGTATATGCTACATTAGTTATTAGATTTCATAAGTTTCTGTCGCATGTATTACATGTATGTAAAACTTAAAAATTCTTTCTCGTAAATTGTCGTTCATATCAAGTGGCTATTCAAATAACAGTTCACTTTGCTATACGTATCAAATAAAGAAAAGGACAAGATAACACTGATTTTTGAAATTAATTCTTTTGCTGTTCAGTAGTTAAAAAAACATCAATGTCCCAGGTTAATGGAGGATTTGTGCCATCACACGAGTTTAACTCTGTATGTCGGGAGCGTGTAATTCACTGGTTCTGGTTTGTTGCTTTGTAAAATATTCGTTTTTGTTAATTATTTTGTACATAAATTGAGCCGTTAGTTTCCCGTTTAAACTGTTATTTCAGTTACTTTTATAGCTGACTATACGGTATGGGCTTTTCATGTTATACTATTGTTTCAGAAAAGGAAGAAGGTTTGGTACCATGAAAACGTTTAATCCCGCTGTTCGCACCTGTCATATGTCAGGAATATGATGTTCAGTAGTTGTCGTATGTTTATGTAGTTAATACATGTTTCTCGTTTTTATATACCGGTAGATTAGACCGTTTTCACATTATTAAAGGCATTAACGTGGCCTATAATGGTTTATTTCTGAATCCGTGGTCTCTTGTGCAGAGTAATCTCGTCGGCAAACACGCTTGCACGGGTAAAAATTTAGATTCCTACTGTAAAAGTGTTTTACTAAAATTTATTTTGGTAATTAACATATCGACATATCTCAGAACACAGAATATCATCAAGGACAAAAACTGTATGATATATTGTTCACAGTTTCAGAATATAGAATATATTGAAACTCAACATAGAAAACAAGACTGTGCAATATCAATCCCACCGAAAACAGGGGGTGATTTCAGGTGCCAGAAAGGATAAGAATATCCTGCTTAGTTTATATTTGAAATTAAAAAAAACCACTGAAACATTTGTGTATGAAAACTCAACATTTTTTATTATTACTTTCGATCATGTGAAGTAATTCTATGATGATGTATAAAGTATACAGAAACATAGATGTGGCGCAGTAAGGAAGATGTCTAACATCCGTACGAATGATGGTAACAATCTAGTTCACAAAGTACATTCTGTATGTGTATGTTCAAAGTAACGAGCCCGTATTTCAGTGGTTGTCGTATTTTGCTACATATCACATATAATTTTCGTTATTTTTAGTTCATAAATCAGACAATTTGTATGGATTGTAAAAAAAAATATGTCATATTGCGGTGTTTTATAGCTTGCTATGCGGTATGGGTTTTGTTTATTGATGAAAGCCGTATGATTAACTTTGGTAGCGTATCATTGTAATCCCTTGGTTCCAGAGAAGAGTTGTCTCATTCATGTCATTGACAATCATACCACATCTTTCTATTTTCATTATATGCATTATTTTATTGTGTGCATATATCTCAAGTAAAATAAATCGTTATTGTGTATTTCGCTTCTTCTTATTTTTTTTTATCCAGCTATTTTTTTTTTTAAATCTTTGTGTCTTGTTGTCGTGTAAATAACTTATCGTTGGTGGTATTGTCAGATTATATAAATAACAATTGATTTGCTATTCATGGAAACCCAGAACTTGACGTTTTGCGAGTACTTGCCTTTGGGTAAGGACAGTATGTTGTGTGACCTTTGATGATTGTATCCCCCTTGAATAGTAGAGCTAGGGTCATTATAATTTCTCATCTGTCCGTTCGTTCGTCCGTCTGTTCGTCTGTCCGTTTGTCCGTTTGTTAGTCCGTCCCGCTTCAGGTTAAATTTTTTGGTCAAGGTAGTTTTTGATGAAGTTGAAATCCAACAAACTTGAAACTTAGTACACATGTTCCCTATGCTATGATCTTTCTAATTTTAATGCCAAATTAGAGTTAATAGCCCAATTGCACAGTCTAATGAACGTAGAAAATGATAGTGCTATTGGGGCATTCGTGTCCGTGGGACACATACTTATTTCTATAGTGTTCGATCTAATTCCCATCTCTTCACGTGATTAGGCCTTATACATAACATGATACAAAATGTTTGGCACCGAGCGTTTTTGGTGGGATAAATCGAAGGTACGAAATTTAAAAAAAATGCGCACACAAGATAATACAATGTAAGTAGTCTCTATAGCTAAACAGTGCATGTCTATAAGAAGTTAGTAACTTGTGCGCACAAGTTGTAATTTTATTTTTGCATGGCACTCCAGGACTTCCTACATGTAGGTACACAAATATGTTTTAACTGAGCCACATTCTGTATGCGCATATCCTATGTCAGGAACCCGTAGGTATCTATTATGTTGGTGTGTTTTTTTCTTTATAAATTGTTTTTTTTATGAATTAAGCCGTAATTAAGTTTTCTCATTTTAATTGTTTTACATTTTTATTAATGTCAGAGCATTTTACAGCCGACTGACTATACGATATTGGCTTCTCGAATAGTTGAATTTTTCCACTTATTTGTCTCATTGGCAATCTCTCCACGACTCTTTGTTTTATAGAGTCACGTTTGTAAACGAGTGGAACTATATGTTAACACAAAACAAAAATAATAAAAATAACTAATATGTTTTATTTGTTTTGCATATAAAAACAAAAGTGGATAACAAATATAATACATACATTATATATCAATATATAAAAATTACATCAAAGTCCGATAAAACACTGAAATCATTCAACATAGTGTTAACTAATTACACAAAACACTGAATTCATTCAACGTAGTGTTAACCAATTACACAAAACACTGAATTCATTCGGTGTACTAACACAAACTACACTACAAACTAAAATCATACAGTATAGTGTAAAAAGGAAAACACACTATACTGATATCGTCAAGCCTACTGTTAACAAAACAAACAACACCGATGGACTCTTTAAGCGTAGTGTAAACAAAGTACACAAAATACTAAGTCACCCAAAGCACTGTAAACAGACTCAGACGACGGAATGAGCTGCAACCTTATCTCTTCTCAATAAATAACACCAGATGTTATTCCTATTTTCAGAATGTGTACTGCTCGTGAAACTGTCAACCGCCTCTGTTGAACAAGAAATCTACTTGTAGAATTAGTGAGAGATTATCTTTACGATATCTCGGAAATATATTTGTGTATAACGTCCTCCTTTCATGGAGCTTCTATTTCTTCTAAAGGCGGTGGTGTTTTTGTAGTTTTGTTATTTTTGCTCGTTGCATCAATAATTATTTTTGTTTCCCCGTTTGGACTTTGAACCTCTCTAACACTAATAGCACCGGTGGATTGAATTGTCAGGGTACCGGGTAATTGTTGCTTATTACCTCCAAAATTGGGAAAACTTTGCTGCGGTCTTAGTATTTTTCTTGGATCGACGAAATTAGCTCCTCTTGCAGCCGGATCTTGAACATAACGTCCATTGGTATCAAAAAGTTGTTTTTTTATCAACCCTATTAAAATTTGTCTGGTGAGTAACTGTTGATGCATGAGTTCTCTTACAGAATAAGTAATAGGTGATTGTCGGCCGGGAGGAATTGCATTAAAATGCGGATTTTGCATAGTTTGAAGCTGAGGCGATTGTCGGCTGGACGGAAGTGCATTAAATTGTGGATTTGGCATTGATTGTATCTGACGAAAGTTATCATTCATATTGATATTATTGTTTATGTTATTGTTGTTATTGTTATTAACATTAGTATTTCCTCTTCCCATTCTTTCAGGTTCGTTATTAAATCTGATGGTTACTCTCCCGCCCTTAGGGTTACTATTTCCACGTTGTCGTATTGCTGACGACGTGTCATGTGGTGATCTCGAGTTCGAATTTGTAAAACCGGAAGTGCCATGTGATGATCTCGAGTTCGACTTTGTAAAACTGGAAGTGCCATGTGGCTGACTGGTCCTTTGGGAATTCAAATTTTCATTTCTCGTGAAAAGTGACTTCTGTGTGTTTCTCTGACCTCTACTATCATGACTACCAACCTGAAAAAAAAACGAAATTAAGTTAATCGTCAATAACTATAAAAAATATTCCATTCAGAAAATGATTTCTGATTAATTTAGGTAGAAGTGTATAGCAGTGTTTAGGAATATATTTTATTGAGGCATATTTTGGTATGTCTAGGTTGAATAATTTAATAAGACAAAGCTGAAGTAAGCATAGGCAGTGCAGTTTGTTAACCATCTTTGTCTCCTACCAGTACAAAATCAGGAAAACAGAAGTTGTTATCCGTGTGTTTGACCTCCCTCTATTCATAAAGTATTTTGACTGACAAAAGTACAAGTCACTAATGCAAAAGAGATTTAATACAGTGTTACTAGTTTTCATTCATATATACATTTTTGAATTTGCTTTTTGATAAGGGAATTTCCGTTTTGAATTTTGTATTGAGGTCGTTTTTATTTTTATTTTTTTTACTTTCGGACTTTAGTTTTATTCTCAGTTAATTTTTGTGATGATAAACAATTATTATGGAATAGCTTTTCATTTCAATGTATCTTGTAATATTGATTAGATTTTTTGTAATCATCGAATTGCATTAACAATTTAAGGTCAGCTTTGTACAGAAGAAATATTTATAGGACACAATACGACAGCCTTCAACATATTTTATGAGCTAAGAACGAAAATCAAATTCAATTTATATGATAGATATACCATATAAACTCACTATCGCCAATTTAGAGCATTGTAAATGCTGATAAATGTGTCAAGTGTACAGAGATGGTAATAATTCTCATGTCACATTTTAGACGTTTATTTATGAGTGTCTGCCTAATAAGGTCATCAATATTCCGGAAGACACGTTTGCACTACATTTCTCTAATAGGTAAATTTGTACAATTCTTTTCCCCAATTTCAAAACGCAAATATATTCACTAGATTTATTCTACGTTGTGTAGTTTATATTTAGCATTCAAACCAAATACATGTAGATAATGTTGTACAACTTTTTCGAATTTAGTCAAAAATATTTAATCGTAATCTTGGGTACTTGTAATTTTAGTAATTTCAATGCGATCTTTTTGAGGAAATTACCAAGCTGCGATTGTAACCTAGATTAAAAATATTGACTTCGACCCTAAGTTTATTCATTGTTCCGTTAAAAAATTTAGTCCTACTAAATAACTATTATCATATTAAAAGATTGTTTCTGCTGGTTATTTTAAAAATGAAAGCCATGTAAATAATTTTCCAATGATAAGAATGATAATATACATTAATGTTAAATTAAATATTAAATATAAGATACATTGGTGTTTGGCTAGTGGTAATTATGTCATACGGGTAAAACAAATATCTTTTTTCAAAACTTCATTCTGGATTGTCTTAGTATTGGATTTAGTGTTCCAAACAAAAAAGATTCATAAAATAAGCATCTTAAAATGACATTCTTGTTTTCATATTCAACATATTTTAGTTAAGCCTTTGTATTATTTGGTTGCTGTTCCCTACACATCCCTCTTCTAATCCGACAAAAAAAAACTCAATATTATACAATGTAATAGAGATATTAAACAGTGTTACTAGGTTTCATTCATACATTGTGACATTAATGAGAGTATCTCCAATATATATTGGTTGTTGACAGAAATAAAGTTAAATAAATTATCAATGATTGCATGATTTTATTATCATTATTCTTAAGAATGATATTTTATAACAAGGAAATTATTATATATTAACTACAATAAGTGATTCTCACGAAAGACGCTGAGTACATTTTTGGTAAATGTTGTAAAATTCAGAGTAAATCATACGGGTAACGGAGAAAACAAATTGAATTATGTGATATTTATCTTGATTATTCAATAAAAAAAAAATGACGAGTGAATGGTGTAAACATGCATCACATGTTAAAGCATAATCACAGGCAAGTTGAGTTTAAACATAAAAAAAACCTTAGAATTTCAAAAAATGCGACGAACAATTCATACATAACAACTATGAGACATGATATATATGTTTTTGATAAACAAGAATTGGCGTACGGCTAATCCGAATACGAACTTGTTACCAAAATTTATTGAAAATTGTTTTTAATTCACCGCTTATAAAACCTTGTAGGATACCATACCTTATGATATGTTTAAAAAGTCAAGTACTTTTTTATCCAAATTAGTACTGGTAATTTTCTGTTTTTAATGCTTTGTTGGACTTCTACTCCGTTTTACCTATTATGCCTTTGTTTTGTTCAACCATTGTTGTCAATATAATGGATTTGATGCGACTGTTATACACATGAGAAGTTTATTTATCTATAAAACCAGGTTTAATTCACAATGTTCTTCATAAGAAAATGCCCATATCAAGTCAGGAATATGACAGTTGTTATCCATTCGTTTGAGGTGCTTTTGATTTTGTCATTTGATTAGGGATTTTCCTCGGAATTCAGTATTTTGTTGTTTTTACTTTTTTTTTTATAAGTTTATCAATCTTCTTAAACTGTAAAGATTCTTTAACAACTTGATGATTCTTATATACATTTATCTTACCTCCTATAGATTTATAGAGATTTGATTGGTTTAACGACTACAAGTGGTGACTATGTATATTTGATATAGGGTGTCCTAAAAATAAAGGGTTAGTTACCATATGGCGTTAGTAAGAAGTTGCTTCCCTTTCAAAACAAAAAAGATGCTACAACCCTTTATAAAAACGACACGGTGTTGAGGTAAAATCTAAAGAGATTCAAAAAAGAGGAACGAAAGATACAAAAGGGACAGTCAAACTCATAAATCGAAAATAAACTGACAACGCCATGGCTAAAATGAAAAAGACAAACAGACAGACAATAGTACACATGACACAACATAGAACAGACGAGGAAATTGATGATGAAAGGTTGAAATAAGTTCATTAAACATAATTAAAGTAACAAGTTGTTATTGTTTGCATAACGAAGTAACTTCCCTTTCCAAACAAAAAAGAAATCTGAAAGGATTTAACAGACCAAGAAATTGATACATGTAATGATTGAAATAAATTCCTAATATAAATTTAAAGCTAAAAAGTTGTTATTGTTGGCATTTGTTTACTGTATAGACAAATGTAAGTAGAATCTTAATACTAAGTATTGAAGACTTGATCACTTTGATAAGCAGCTAGTCAAAATACCACATGTGAAGATAGTCGGTAAGATAATGTCTTTGCACGGTGTGCTAGTGACCTAATACGATATAAATGGTGTCAGTAAATTCCATATGGGGATTCGAGCTTCGCTCTCACCCCATATGGAATTAACTGACCCCATATATATCGTATTAGGTCACTAACACACCATGTAACTAATAACATATTATCATGCGTCATATATAGAGCACAATCGTTGCCAAACTTAATTCTTGTAGCAGAGAGAAAATTTTGTGAGAATTTAACAAACACGGTCAATCGTCAGAACATCTTGGTTAAAATAATAAAGAGTTTAAACTTTCTAAGCTATTGTTACCATTGATTCTAATATGACATGCTTTAATCACTATGTAAACCAAGCAATGCTCTAATTCCAAGAGAATATGGGTGCACGTGTGTAAAGTCACAATATGTTTTGTAATTCAGTTGTATTTTGATCAATACTGGAGATTGAAAAAGGCATTAGTGTTGGCTTTGCTTGTTTAAATATCAAGTAAATCATTTTAAAAGAGAGGTTACCGGTACATTTCTTAATTGTTTTACTAGTCTCTGTAATTCCTTAGTAATACATCCTTGTATTGTATGATATCACTACTTACGATAAATTGAAAAGCAAGACATAAGGCTTTTAATAAATGTAAATATTTGCTAAGCCTTCATTTCACATCTTGATTAAACCGTTATACGCAAACTTGTTTTTTTTTACCTCATTACTAATATTAAGTTTTTAATATTTGCTTGTACAAAATTTAAAAAAAAAACCAATATTTCAAAATATCGAACATATATCTTCCTCATTTAATTCCTTGCAGAATGTAGCGTTACCTTTTGTCTTTGTGGCTTCATAAACGTTTTTTACATACTTTTTCTGTATTTGAAGATTGTGATACTTAATCTGAATAGTCAAAAGCGTTATCAAAATCGAAAGAAAGTTAAAAAAAAAAAATTAAAAAAAATAAACAAAAAGATCGTGCAATTTAGTATGCACACATGCATTTTTGTTGTTATTGCAATCAGGGAAATGCTTGGCATAATAGCGTTTGACTCTATCTTTCATTTCCTTAAAAAAAACTTCACCTATTTGCCCTTTCAATTTATCTCATAGTAAATTTAACAGAAAATTGATTAAAAAAAATGCATTTATCATAATAAAACAGAATGTGGTCTTTATGCTTTTTCTCTCACGCAGTACTTCTTTTGGTGCGTGAATTTATTTTAAAAAAAAGACGAATACGATAAAACATTGTATGAATGTCGTATTCCTTTACACTTCCCCATTTCAAAGTGTGAACACTATACGTCGCCAGTTATAATTTTCGATAATATAAGTCACGGCAGGCATTAATAATCAACATATTTGCACGACAAATGATAAAAATGTGTATAAAACCATCAATTTATACGTACACGTATTAATAATGAAACCTTGAATACCGGTAAATAACTGAGAGATATGTCAATTAAATGTTAACTGTCTGACCTGCTGACCAATGTTGTTTGTATTAATACATTGGTTTCCTTATCAATTAACCTCTATTTATATAAGTACCTGGTCCCGTATGCATAAAAAAGCTACTCAAGAGTGCATTTTTTTTCTAACACAAACGATGCAAACGGCTAAGCGTGCACATGTTTTGATCTTGTGTTTCTAATATATACGTTTTCAAAGTCTACCTGGACCTTGATATAGTGAACTATATGCACTCCCTAAAATGCGTCTACAGTTTGTCGTTCTCCGTTTGTTAGTACAAAGCTACATTTGCGTCTAACTTCAGCCTCATTAAACGCTGTATTAGTTTGAACTTTTGTATTAAGTTTGTTTACAATAACATGTGCATGCATTATTGAAAGTTCAAACAGGGTCAGTGAACACTGATTAAACGATGTATTTGTTTTTACTCTTGTAGCGTTTAGTAAACGATAACAAACGGCACACAACGTTTACACAATATTGGTAAGAAAGAAATGCATCCATATCAAGATTTGTTTCGAACGAATGCATTGCCCAAAGAAAAATTAGTACTACGTTTGGATTTCTTAATAGTGATTTTATGCATAATATTTATTATAAGCACGAGTAAAATGTACGAGTTTGGATATTTTTATATTGTGTTCTTTTTCCTATTTTTACATATAGACGTAATCGGGAGTCGTGCTCCTTACTTCGTTTCCATATACGATGGCGATTGTTTTTGTTGCTCTAAATATGGTCCTATTTTCTCTTTGTTTTCCTCTTATACTTGCTGTGTTTTTCTCGGTTTAAGTTTGTAATCCAGATCTTTTTTCTATCAACTGACTTATGGCTTTTTAACACCGGTTTTACTGTTTCCTTTATTTATTGTGTTCTTACGATTCCTTTCATTTTTTTTTATGTTACTTGGATGTGTATTAAATGTATTAGATTTGAAAATCTTAAACTATTGGTGCCTTAATTTATATTGACAGTATTAAGCTTTTTTTTATTTTTCGTCTAAAGAATGCACAGATGTTTTAACACTCACATATTGTCTTTTTTTCTTCATATAAATGTCTATTTTCATACATAGCCTTGAAAACGAAGAGTTTTATATGGCTATGTATGAAAATAGATATTTAATTTCAATATCTGTATATAAATAATGACTTCTAAATAAATTAATTCACATTCACGTCATTAATTTTCGTCTTTAAACAAAAAATATCAAAAAATTTACGACAATACATTATTAGAAACTGTTGACATTTAGCTCGAGTAAAACATTTAATTAGAAATTGTATTGAAATGATATAAATAACTATATGACTAAATATATGAAAGCAAAATGGAAAAAGAAGACATATAATATTTCATTCCGTTTACTTTTGAAAAGTACTGGACATTATCATTTTCGATTTTTGATGAATTTGAAAATGTCATATATCAGATTCCATATATTTTGTACTGATTTGAGTACATTTAACACGGTAGCTTTCTATTAAAGCATGTCTGGACACGATGTTCATTACCTTGTCATAATCATTAGTCTTATTTACGGACAGCACTGCTCAGACTACGATATAAAAAGAACGAACATATATAAATAAGACATCGCTGAATAATATTTCCATATATCTTATAAATATAAATTCCAATTCAATGATATCTGCATGTCAATGTTATGACTATACCAGTATCTATGACGCAAACTGTTTTATGACTATGGCAATCCGTGAATTGAGGTGATGTATCGATTGAAAGCATAGTATTTGCTCTCATATTCTCATATATACGAAAGAAAAACAATACCCTCAAAAATTTACTATTATTAATAAAAAGAAATATTGAACCTTTTATCTAATTCTCAAACATTCAATGACATGAACAATTTCCTTTTTCCGAAGCTCTGTTCTGGATTAAACTTTATTAAACGTAGAAGTTATACATTTATCCCAGAGAAATCAATATTTTAATACTAGAACTGTACCACTGCTGGTGGATAATCAGTCCGACAGTATTATCTACTGTGTAGCCCGTGCTTCGAAATTGACATTGTAAAAATGATGCTTTATGTTTATTAAAATTTGATTTATTAAATTTTGAAACTGTGATCAAAATAAGGTTGTCACTTCCTAAGGAACAAAATAAGCAGCTTTAACTGTTCTGATTCTACCGTTTTATATAGATGCTCTCAAAGCATATTTATATTTAAATCAATAGGCAAATTTTGACAACGAAGGTAACAGTTGAGACTTTTACCAGGAACATGAGTTGTTACCACGGAAATCATATCATTTTTTTAAAATTGCAAATGTGTATCTCCTGTCGCCACAGTTGTTGGTATAAGTTTCTGAAATATTTTACGTCTATAGTCTCTATTCTATATATATCAATTTTGTAAAACTCTTATTTCACCAATATAAAATGAAGAACCGAAATAAGTAAACATCTTGTTTAAAATGCATTGTGAGTAGCACAAATGAGTGTTAGATGTACATGTACTTGGTATAAATCGTAGTTAAAAGCAATGCACAAATTGATAATTCAAAAGATCGTAAATATAATGAATCAATTACATATCAAGCAGAACAGTATGATAACCTCCAAAATCAGTTTTATTATATGTTTGAATGTTTATCTTTTGAAATACGACATTTAAGTCAGAATACTGACACATCCATCAATAAAGGCAACAGTAGTATACCGCTGTTCAAAACTCATAAATCCATGGACAAAAAACAAAATCGGGGTAACAAACTAAAACCGAGGGAAACGCATTAAATATAAGAGGAGAACAACGACACAACACTAAAATGTAACACACACAGAAACGGACCAAGCATCAGACAAAATCCCACGAGAATAACAAATAAAACATCAAAACCAAATACATGAATTTGGGATAGACAAGTACCGTGACACGTCTTATCGCAATGTGAAATTACACCCAAAAATAAGAGAAAACAAACGACGCAACCATCAAAAGATTGAAAGGCAAGTAAAAACCAAAGGTAGTGTGGTAGAAACATAGATGCACCCTGTGAACATTTTTTATTTCTCTTCAATTAAACTATAAAGAAGACACTATTTAATATCGACAGTTTTCTAGACCTATCAGTTGTAAAGAATTAAGACAAATGTTGAAGACGGACGGCTTAAGTCGACTAGAAATATCTATTTACTCAATTGAAAAAACATTTAAAAGGCGCATATACAATATAGAAAACAAAGAGATGTTGCCAATGAGACGACTGTCTGCTTAAAATCGAATAAAGTGGATGTAAGCAACGTAAGCATCGTACGGCATGGACCAATGAAAAAACCCATACAGTATAGTCAGCTTTCAATGATTAAATTTTGAAATAATTTTTACATCCTAAGGTGTTTGCAAATGAAGAATATTTTGATAATAACTTCCAAATACGCTGGTTTAAATCCTACAAGAGTATTAGACAATTTTGACAACAAAGGCAACAGATTAGACTTTTACCAGGAATATGAGTTGTTCCCATGGAAATCATACCGGTCATTTAATGGTAATGAAATTGGAGGTGAATAAATCATATGTTTAAAGGAAAATTTTCTGAAGAAGAAACAACACTACAGTTGCTGCACAGATAATCATTAACTGAATTGACATGCTTTTAATTAGCTTAAGCATCAATAAAATTAAGAATGGAAATTGGGAATGTGTCAAAGAGAGAAAAACCCGACCAAAGACCAGACAACAGATGAAGGCCACCAATGCAGATATGTAAATGATAACATTTAACCTATGTCTATCTTCTATTTACTCGCATCAAGGGATAAAGGTTTCTATTCTATCAAATGCTATAAAAAGACCAGAAGATACCACAAGGAATACAAATAGAAGGATAAAACTAATGAGTAGTAGACAAACTAATAGCGATATGACAAGAAACAAAACATGACGAGAAAAAACTAGTCTACAATTTTGAAACATAGAACATTGAAACAAAGGAAATCAATGAAAAACTTCTATGACATCCCTGGTGGAGAATTGTGTCATTGGCAATCATGCAGCATCTTCTTTATTTTCTAATTAAAAAGAAACCAGTAAAAAGACCCACTATTACCCAATAAATAGAACATTAACAACAGTGTTTTAGGTCTTGTTTCTTCACGAAGAATTTAATGTTTCAAATTACATAAAAAATGTTATAAAAACAGTATTTGTATTTTTTATGTATATTAACACTGCTACTTGTTGACTGTTAACTCCCGCGGGTATAAACTTTGGCATCGAAATGATTAATAACATTTCTTTCTTACATTCATAAATATGAAATAACGAAAGGAAAAATTACGTGAAATATACCAAAGGGACATTCCTATGACAAGTCGAAATTATGTTAACAACGCCAGGACAAAAAAGAAAGACAAATAACAAAAAGACAAACAACAGAACACTAAACACAACATACAAAAGTGAGTACCGAAGACCCTACATAACACTCGAGGTCTCAAGTGGCCCAGATGTGGAAAAAGAGCCTATTCTACATGCAACACCTTTGAATATGCTCGAACTCCTATAGACAAAGTTAAACTTGAATGAATTGGCTTCTGTCTCTTTAGAATTGTAATAGCTATTTGTTGCTTTGATGTTTATGATAAGAAGAATTCTAAACAAGCCATTTGGATATACAAAGTGTTATATTCATTTCCGGATAAACAAAGAAACTTCAACCGAACAACAAGATCTCAATTAGGAAAAACAATGACTCGAATTAGGTTATAATGTAGTTACTAATAGATATTTAACTTGAAGCACAATTTGGATACAAATATATAATCAAAAGCATACTAATATGTAAGCATTACATCCAACGTTAAGCAAAACATGTTAACCACAAATGTAATGGCCAGAATGACGGAAACACGAACTCAACACTGAATACATAATTATTTAAAAAAAAAAGACAAATTTCATTTATCTGTACACTTGTAACAAGATTTCAGTCTGAAACGGTCATTTTGGTCTGATCAAGTCTTAATCGACTTAATTAATCGCTAGGGAAAAACGTTGAGACCAGTTTAGGCTTTCAGACTCTGTTCTGATAAATCGATTCAGTCAGATCAGTCGTGCCAAGATAAACAAGACATATTTTGATCCAGCATTCAAATGAGACTTGATTAGATCACGTTTAGATCAAATAAGACCAAAGGTTAAAAAAAATCTGTTTAGTTGCTGTGAGATCGTGTTCAGTCGTGTTAAGATTTTAAATATTAAAAAAAAAACGGGCGCCATTTTGCCTGTGTTTATCAAGGGTTACCCCTACAAATAAAATGAACATAGCTTGGACGATATATTTTGTGTTCTTTCAATGAAATTAAGATTTTAAATATTAAAAAAAAAACGGGCGCCATATCAAAATATTTATAAAGCCAAACAAGTACAAAGTTGAAGAGCCTTGAGGATCTGAAATTCCAAAAAGTTGTGCCTATGCCTGGGATAAGAAAATCCTTAGTTTTTCGAAAATTTCAAAGTTTTTAATGGTAAATATATTGTATATATTTGTCGTTAATGACATCGCAAACTCACGATTCTCTCTTGGTGAATGTCTGTTCATTTATGTGTATCCTTATCTTTGTATATAAAAATGTAGTGATAGTTACAATTTTTTTCGTAGGGGAATTATGACAATATATGTAAAATCAAAATAACTAACTTAACTCATAGTAACAAAACAGTATCATTATCATAAAAAGCTTAGTGAATGATTCTTATGTTTGAAGCAATTGAATGACATATAAACAAAACTTTTTGTTTGTTATTTAGCATTTAAGACGTCATAAAATCCCCCTTTCTCCTTCTAATTAGCACTAAAAGTTAGATATCCAGTAGTGAGTTGTTCCTTATGGACAACAGTAGTTTCCCGATTTTCACATTTCATAATGCTATATAGAGGTTACAAATAAAGGAATCTGTATTAATGTTGGTTTGTTTGTGCTTAATTCAGGTAGTTGAAACATAATATTTATAGATTAAGCTGTAAAAAGTAAAATCACAAAAATACTGAACTTAAAGGAAGATCAATTGGGAAAGTCCATAATCACATGGCAAAATCAAATAACAAAACGCATCAAAAACGAATGGACAAAAACTGTCATATTCCTGACTTGGTACAGGCATTTTCAAATGTAGAAAATGGTGGATTAAACCTGGTTCTATAGCGCTAACCCTCTCACTTTAATGACAGTCTCATCAATTTCCGATATTTTTACATTGATGCGTTAAATAAACAGACACAATAAACAGAACGCTAATACACCAATACCCTCAACAATATTTCAAACTGCAAATCATAAACAAAATCAATAAAACACATCGTATTCAAAGGAAAATTCAAAATGAAATCGACACTCTCTACTGAAATGGCAAATTCTAAAGCTCAAATACATAAAATGAATTGAAATCAACTGTCATATTCCTGACTTGGTACAGACATTTCCTTATAAAAATATAGTAGATTAAACCTTTATAAGCTTATTCCCACAAATCAATATTTAGTTGAGTAACTATTCGAAAAAATGTAGACGCACAAAATATTTCGAGGCCTTTTATAGCTGATTATGCGGTATGTGCTTTGTTTATTGTGAAAAGCCGTACTATGACCTGTAGATGTTAATTTCTGTGTCATATGGTATTCTGTAGAGAGTTGTCTCATTGACAATCATGCTCCATCTTCTTTTTTCTTTATATACAACATAATTTCATTCTTATTATACATTCAGTTTTGTTTCAATGTTTTTTTTTCAAAAGTGTTAAGTGCACCATGAATTAATATACTATTATTCAGCAGCATGTAGTTCAGTGGAATACGTTGGTTCATGTCCGTCTTGATTGTGTTTCAAAATTGTTTTGTTTTTTATTAGGCCGTTAGTTTTCTCAATTGAATTGTTTAATATTTTTCATTTTTGGACATTTATAGCCGAAAATACGGTGTGGGTTTTTTTCATTGTTGAAGCCCATACATTGCCTGTAATTGATTAATGACAGCAGCTTCGTTTGAACTTTGTTGGATAATTGCCGCATTGAAAATCGTATCCAATCTCCTTTTTTGTCATATAAAACCAACTTTCTTTGTTTTGATTTAAAATTATGTCTATGTGACGATAAACAAATAGAACTTCAGACATAATTTATATTAGCTTAAATAATACATATTAATATCTTTCGGGGCTAATATGCAGACTTGCAACTCCATCAACATCATTTGAACTTGTGGTGGATAACTGACATTATTGACATTCATACCATTTTTCCTAATTTTAATATTAAACCATCTATTATACGATACACAGATAGAATTTCAAATATAATTGACTTTTGCTTAAATACTTTATATTGATGTCTTACCTGGCTCAGATGCAGACTTGCAACTCCCTGCACCGCAATTGCAATTATAAATGAAATAGTAACAATTGTATTACCAGCCATCATACTACAATGCTTACTTTCAGGTAGATCTTAGTGCGATCAGCGTTTTTACTAATTATGTATATTTTATGATAGACCAGAACATTTTGACCAAGATGTTGATCTTAGTAACCAATGAAAAATTATCAATGGTCATAAACATATTATAATGTGTTGGTATACAAATTAGGCCAGACCATATAAATTTACGACTTTTGTATATTTAAGTATTTACAGAATAATATTAGGCTATCAGGGGAATACGAGAAAAGAACATGATATTTTGTGCGTGAAAATATTATGTAGAATATAGTTACGCAAACATGTTTTGTATTTAAGGGGGCTCGCGGGTCTAAATTAATTTTTTTATTTAATATAAGAATTCGCTATATTTTTCTATGAATGAACTTTATTTTATACTTAATAGAAAAATGAAATAAAAAAATGGGGTCACCGTTCATTTACGCTCACAATCTGCCTTCGAAAGAAGCATACATTTTTGTTAATGTCCTTTTTTTCTGTTGAACTAATAGGAAAAGTAGTGGTAATATCGAAATAAAAAAAGAACTAAATTACAGAAATTGCTTAAATTTTACAATTATTTAGTTTATGTACAGCTTATTGGAAAACAGCAATTAAAAATATAGGTCACCGATGAGTTAAAAAAGATATTTCAATTTTAATGCCACAAAAATGGGATTTTTGCACCAAAGGGAGATAATTTGGAGCTTTTTAAATGCTATCTACATTTCAAAAGTCACCTGGGGCCAACACCAATTGATTTTTTGGAATGATTTTTGTACCATATGATAAAGTAACAACTACTTAAGGTGATTAACAAAAATTGTTATGAAAAATAAATGCTTAATTTTTTTTTGAAAATCTTTTACCCACGAGCCTCCTTAATTAATAATTTCATAATATATTCATCATTTGGTAAATTTTAAAAATTTCGAAACCAAATAACATTTTATAGTTAATACAGTAGACCCGTTTATTATTTTTGTAAAAAGTAAAATCACAAAAATACCGAGCTCCGAGGAAACGAAAAGTCCCTATTTAAATGGCAAAACCAAAAGCTCAAATACATCAAACGAATTAATAAGAACTGTTATATTCCTCCAGGCATTTTATGAGGAGAAAAATAGTGGACTAAATTGTTTTTTTAGCTAGCTAAACCTCTCACTTGCATGAAGGTTGCATAATATTTTTGTGAGTTTTTGTTTTATTCTGTAGTGTAAATGTAATAATGGCTAATTATCCAAATTTGACAGTTTGCGAAATGCTGACAAATGGTAGGCGTGTATGCTAGGACAACCTTGCATCTTTAGATGTTGGTCAGATATGTGTACTTATCTTTTTCATTTCTATTTTGTTTCGATTTAGTTTTTTTTTCATTTGAGTTACATATACTTTATTTTTATTATGATTTTAACCCCTAAAAACATTATCCAACGTAAAAGTTCTAAATTAATTAAAATTATTAAATGTAAGAATTATTAAATATAACTAGATTAATCTATTCAGAAACAATGTATTGGCCTAAAGCAAGTTTAAGGTCCTATAGTATAGAATCATAAATTATATCTACTTGTAGCAGTCTTATCGACGTTTTTATCGGCCCGTATAATCATTTCTGTACAGAAGTGTGACATTTTACAACTTATGTTTAATGTCCACTCTGATTATTAATTATTCTACATACCTACCATGTTTATTAACAAGTGGTAAATGACATGTGTAGTTTTTTTTTAATTTGTTTTCTTTATAATAAATTGAATTTTTATATTTCTTACTGTATAAACGCTAAAAAGTCATATTTATACTATAATTGTTAAAGATTGGTACTAGTATACAACAGTTTGATAACACCCATTATGATAACTTGCATTATGATTTTTCTAATCATTTTATTTTTAAACATTTAAAAATGATATAACTGAAAAATGCAGTACTTTTTCTTTTTCTTAAATTAGAAGGCGTGTAGTTGTTAAAGTTATGTCTAACATCCTAAATATGAAAATAAAAGATGTGATACTACTGCTAAATTAATAACTATCAACCGGAATGCACAGTAGGAGGATTAAACATAACGAGTCACCAAACGGCCTTCAAAAAATGAGCAAAACTCATACCACCTAGTACATGTAAGCTATAAAATACCACAGCATAATAAAATGTGAAACAATTAGAATGAAATTCAAAACAGAGTGGCTGTGGCTATTGATTGACACATCAAATTCATCCATTGACTGGGACAATTTAGGTGAACGTTTGTATGTAACGACCACCGGTCACTATGTACTTTTTAAAGACACTTAAACTATGGGGTCACCAAAGGTTCTCAACACCTCAATAAAGTAATTCGAAAAAAATAATCAGAAATAACACGATGTTTTGATTATACCAATTATATAAATCAAAACATAAAGGTTATTCCTGATTATTTTTTCGAATTACTTTATAATTAAAGGCGTTAAGAAACCTTTAGTGACCCCACAGTTTAAATGTCTATCGTAGGTACGTCGTGAACAGTGGTCGTTACAGACAAACGTTCACGTAAATTGTCCCAGTCAATGGATGAATTTAATGTGTCAATCAATGGCCACAGCCACACTGTTTTGAATTTCATACTAAAATAAAAACACTAATGATATAATTTTTGCACAAAACAGTCAACGAAAAATAAATATGAAATACAACAATAAAAGACAACCACTGAACTGCAAGGTACCTATATGGCATAAACATAGTCTGCTGGGGGAAAACTATTTGCTTGGGACAGTAGAACATGCTATGCGAACTTCAAGCTAAATTTTGTAACCGTCAATCAAACTTCAATTGCTATTTCAGATATGTGTTATCTTGTTTTGTGTTCTTATATCTATATAGAAGACAGTTTAATCTAGTTCCAATGCGGACAGTTTGAAAGAACGGGTTTATCACCCACCTTTTGTTTGATAAAGAAAACAGATATAATGGACTTAATTAAATCACCACTTGGGAAATGTTTACATTATAAAGCAACGAATACTATTACATGTTGTATTAGTTACAAAGTGTGTTAGTGACTACATACTATATATATGGGGAAACATTAGGTATTAAGACTAGTGGCTAATCAAAGTGATCGAGTCTTCAATGCCATTTGCTCAAATCCCAATATGGAAATTACTGACCCCTTATACATCATTTTAGGTCACTAGCACACTTTGTAACGAGTTTATCTTATCGTATATCTTAAACATTAGGTATTAAGACTAGTGGCTAATCAAAGTGATCGAGTCTACAATGCCGTTTGAATTAAGAACCTACTTCCATTGGTCTATACAAAAACAAATACTAACAATAAAAACTTGTTAGCTCTAATTGTGGTAATAGTCTTAAATTTAGATTTTTACTCAGAACACAGTTTTTTCTAGAATTTTGTACACTAAAGATGATTCTAAGTTTTCAAAAATTCTATTCCATGCAATTAACAACTTTTACGTTATTTGGTACTCCACAAATATGTGTCTCATTTCCAATCATACAACTTCTTATTGTTAATAAAATCACTTAAATCGGAAATCAAGTGTGCCTATTGTAACCACATGTTTCAATAGATACTGTCACTGACTGTTTATTACAAATTATATACAGATTGAGGCGCAAGTCTCCATAATAAGATTGACACAAAAGCATGAGGTTTTTAGCACTTACTTCGATATAAGAAAATCTGATATACGTACCAATGATTCAACCCTCTATCCAAATCACAATTTGTAAAAGTGAACCATTAAAGATCAAATAACGGTCATCAACACGGGGCCTTGTTTCAAACCGAACGATAAAGGGACCAAAAGAAGAATAATGTTAAACTATTCAAACGGGAAAACCTACGATCTAACTTATCTATAAAAGCAAGAAACAAGAAACGCTTATGAACCACACCAACAAGCGAAACCCACTGAACATCAGGCCTCACGGTCATAAAACTCTCGAGCATGATTTTTGTACTCAGACTCGAAAATCAACCAATCAAACTGCTGTATTTCATGTTTCGAGCATGATTTGTATGCTCCGACCACTGAGCAAAGTTTTATGCCTTCAAGGCCAGGTGCATGTTTAACACAGTTAATTTTTTTTTACTGCCACATGTCAGATGTTTGCAATTAGGAAGTTGATGTCTGCAGTATTTGGTAAGAATCAGTTGTATTTCCTGAATTGTTGCACTCATTCTACATGTTGTATTCTAGGGGTATTTACAGACAACTATACAATATAGTGTTTTACTCTATAACATACCGTTTTACCCACGTTTATTGTTCAAATATTTAAACAATGAATTGTATATACTTTTACCGCTTTAATGATGTAGTCATTTCAGGTTTAAGGATTTTGTATTCTGTTGTTAGTCTTTCATCAATAGCGTTTTTTTTTTGCCATGGCGTTGTCGGTTTATTTTCGACTTTGAATGTAAAAGTCCATTTGCTATCTTTCGTCTGTATTTAATTTAACATACACATTTTTTATTTCAAAATTCTAATCACGAGAGTACCTGCTGGAGATCACTAGGAACACGTGTTTTCCATAAAGCATATTGATCATGTGTTGAGAAATTTTAACTTTCGAACTTGATCATCAACGCTACTTAGTATATCATGTAATTATGACAGCAAATAGTAATAATTCCATAATTATTCTGCCAATGTTATTGTTTTTATTTACTTGCTAACTTCCTTATTTAGTGTATGCGGTCAAAACCTGTCTCATGCTTGTACGGAATGTGTCCATTGTCTGCAATAGTCATTCTCTTGAATTGAGTATTAGTATGTGCCCTTTTAATTCGTTATTGCAATTAATTAAAAACACGTAATTGTAAGCGAACACTATTTTTTTTGTACTGTAACATATATAAATATATGAATCAAAGTTGCAGTTCAGAATATTTTAGTATTCTTGTTTCGAATTCCCTCTCTTTTTAGTTTTTTTTCTTTTTAATGATCTTTGAACATAATTAAATAACTATTGCTTCAATCATGTTAATAGGAGATAAAATTGAGAAAGGAAATAAGCATGTTGTGTCTAAGAGACAACAACCCAACAAAACAATCCATAAAAAATAACAACAGCCGAGCCCACTGATCTTCAACACTGAGAGAACATCCCGCACCCGGAGGAGGGATGCAGCTGGCCCCTAAACAAAGTGTGTACTAGTTAATTAAAAATGAACGTCATACTAAATTCCAAAACATGAAAATGAACTAAAGTAAACAAATACAAAAAACATAAAAGACTCACAAACGCTATAGGCTACTGCGTTTTGACAGGTGCTAACATGGAGTGGGGTTAAACAAGTTTTGTAAAACCATAACCTCCCCTATACCTCTAGTCAATTTAAATTAAACAAACACTTCGAACTTCGCACAGAAAAAATCAGTTCAAAAGAAGTCCAAGTCCAATGACAGAATAAGTAACAAAAGAAACTAAACAAAATAACAATGACACATGAATAAAAAAAAAGAACTCCTAGCAGTTACTGCTAGTACAATCATCAGGGAGGCTTATCCTATAAATGTGAAGGCTTTGAAAGTTCTTAAGAACGCGCAATGTTCACAAATTTGTATACTTTAAGTATTGGAAATTTTACATTAATCAACAAGCGTTTAGCGTGTTATATTGGAAAATAAAGTTAAAAAAAGATCAATAATGCAACTACTGTCCCTCTGGTATCTTTCGTCCCTCTTTTACTGAACTGCAAGGTCCAGACTTCAAGGAAATAATAACATATGGACAATAAAACTGACAACAACAGTGTAACAAAGCAGATTGACTTGAATATATAGGACAATACAAAATCATATTTCAAACCAGCGTCTGCTGTACATTTTCCTTTTTGGTTTAGTTAGTTTAGCTCTTTATTTCTAAATGGAGTATATGATTTTCTATGTTCAAATATTTCAGCCTCGAGCATCATGGACATATGCTTTCATTGTCAAAATGCGCATCTCGTGCAGTGAATCTGCTACCATTTCAGTTACAGATAACAGGGATCAGGAAAAACCACGATGTGAATACAATTGGCGTTTACTGTCGTGTTTAAGTATGTAATATAGAAAATAAGGATATGTGGTATTGACTCACATGATATATGTTTTACATGTTTCAGTTTCAAAGATACAAAATAATTAGCCTGATGATGAATAAATTGATTGTGCTCGTATTTGGACGGTATTTAAAACAGTCTTCATTAATTTTCCACGTATAGTAGATAATGGTCACTTCACTTTTTAAGTTGATAAGTTGATGTCTCCGAAGCACTTGTTTCGATCTACAATCACCAGGGAGGCTTAGCCTATAAATGTGAAGGCTTTGAAAGTACTTAAGAACGCGTAATTTTTATAAGTATCGGAAATTTTACATTAATCATTTTCTTAGATACATTTGAAGCGTTTAACGTGTTATATTGGAAACTAAAGTAAGGAAAAGATCAATCATGCACGGACAGATGTTAGTGTACTAGATGAAACTGGATTTGAATGACTGGTAAATGACAGTAATGCTAATAGTTTGTGCCTTTTTTTTATTATTATAGAATCGTTAATAATAATATAGGAATGCATATATTTATCCTTGATATTTTATGAACATGGTTACAATGTCTGGTCGGAAACACGTTTTAATGTATAATCAAATTCAAAGATAATGAAACTGCAGACTCTATACTTCATTTTGACCTTAGCCATTACTCGATAATTGAATACAAAAGATAGGGGGTATTTTTCGATGACTCTAAACCAATATACATGTATGCACATAACAAGTAAAAGAAACAGCGCTTTTGTTGCTGTACTCCATTTCAACAGTTAATATATGCAAAGATTCTTTTAGGAAAAAAAATAGATCATCGTGACTAATTTATAATACATCTTGTATTTTCGATAATAAATAAGCATTATTTAAGTCTTGTTTTGATTTAAATTATCTTGTATGTCCTTGGAATATCACAGCACATGAACATATTTCAGATACACACAATATCTGATAAAGTCAGAACAAGATGTGGCTATATAAATAGCATTTACAAATATTCATATACGATTTGTGATGTATTACACATTAATAATTGGTAAAGGAATCAAGTACACTGGACACCAAATTATCTAGTCTATCCGTTGGTCTATTGTCAGTGATTGGTGTTCAAATTAGTTTCATTGTCTCCCCACTTTTTTATTACCTTATAGTTTTGTATCTTTGTTGAAACTTTGTAGATCATCAACGAACATCGACGAAGAATGTGATTGCAGCAGAATATATAGTATCCTTTTTTACTAATGACATGCATAAACACAAGCTGTTAATATAGTTTTCGTTTTTATTAAGATTGGTTTAATTTGAAAAAACTTACCTATATTTTATTTTATTTTCATCCTCTCTGCATCTTGTCATTACCAGCATATGTCTGTCCTCTGAGTGAATTGTCATACCAACTTTCCTCTAAATGCAAAAGTAATTGGCCAATCACATTCATAAAACATAATCTTAACACTCAGATGAATATATTTTTTTAGACTTGTGAAAACCACAAGAGAGGTCAAGTCTACTAAAAATTGTCATGATGATTTTACACTTTGAATGTTGAATTGTCGTGTGTTTTACTCTCAGACGAGTAAAAGTAATGAGAGAAATTGTAATGATATGACTGTGTTGTACAGCATCTTCTAATATTTTTCACGGTGGAGGATGTTCATATAAAATTAATATGACAAAAAAGGATGCAACTTGACTGTTAATACAATGTAGACATTCGTTTTCAATGATGAGTACACACCTGTACTGAATAACCTATAAAACGACAAGTGTGACCAATTGATTAAAAGTTAGTACTTCACGACAAACGGGCGTTTCATCGAAAAAAGATTCATTAGTGACGCTAGAATAACAAAAGTTAAAATACTGAATAAAGTACGAAGTTGAATAGAATTGAGGACCAAATATTTCTAAAAGTTTTGCCGAATACATGAAATTATTTTTAGACAGCTACATAAATTCTTGGTTAGTGATGGAAAATTAACATTTGTTACAGGAAGATTTGTTTTTGTGATGCGTACTTTTTGGATTCATTAGAAGAATACAAATGATCTTTGTAAGCTATATTTAAATTTCTTAATTTTTCTGCTTTTATAAGTATTTTGTTTTTGTATGTCTATTTTCCTCAATAACACGGCAAATACATGAACTGCTTCCTACACTGTTAGTAGGTAACCTATTATTTATCATCGAGAGAAAATTTCAAAACAGAGATGCAATGCCAATATCTTTAATATTTTCATCATAATAAGGTTTCAAAATTTCGACCTTTTTAAAAAACAAATTGGGGTTCAAATGGGATTGGATGTGCAACGCATTCTGATTGAAAGCAATCATCATTACCAAAAGACAATTTTCCGAGACTGTTCAACCTTTTACGCCGCAAAATCTTTCACCTGATATGTAGTTTTTACAGTAACTCAGTGAATGAATAATGGTAATTTATTCTGCATATGGTAGAGTTGTAGACTTTATATTTACATGTTTCTGTAAAATCACAGTTGGTCATATAGGTCATCAAGTAGCCTAGAATGTAAACATCACTTAGGTTAAAAAGAGTCCTGGTTCAATTTTCTCACAAACCATCAATAAAATCACAGTTTTTCATAGCTTTCTTTCTCAGTTTTTTACTATTAAAATTACTATACTTTACTCAGGGCAATATTCCACTGATATCCTATGTAGTCTTTAAATAATGTAAACATCTACTTTGTGAATTTCAAGTGTAACTTATTAATAGAGAAGTGAGCCAGACACAACTCTGCCCTCATCTTCAGTTTCATCGTTTACGTATTCAAAAATACGTCCCTCATACATAGCTCTTATTCCATGTCCATGTAACTGTTTTTTCGGATAATTTTAAATCAACTAAAAACCGTTTGAATGTGTAAGCATCGACCATCATTGACGATACAATATACCTCGAAATGCTAAACCAGCCCAGTCCACAATTGTACCATTTGATTTTCTAATAGTTAGAAGGTAGATGAAAGACATGTGTTATTTGCAGTTGCTAAAACTATGATAAAAAAAATTCCAATCAAAAGTTGGATGTTATATATAGATTTTTTCATCGTTGTATATATGTATGTTGGCCTCTATCTGATCTATAACAGTAATGATTAATGTGTAACTTATTTGAATCGTTTACACAAATGACAGAATACATATTATTAACCTTGACATTTTGAAGGTTAATATGTCCTTGTAATATGTTCTGTGGCAGTAGGATGTTAAGAAACACGTTGCGTAATTCAGGTTAGAAAACAATAAAGTTTGATATTATGATTTTGCATGCTTTTTTCATAACTCAATGTTTAAAGATATGGAAGGGGACGATAAATGGCTGACCCGTGTTAAGAGAGAGCCATATCTCTTGCACGTTAAAGACACCCTTGTAGATTCGAAAAAGAGCAGGCTAATGCCGCTACAAGGCAGCACTCACACCCGCAAAGTGGAAAGGGATTAATATAAGTTGCAAAACTTGTTTCCCAATCCACTATAAATAAATATGTTTAAACTAAAAATAAATCTAAAAACATGTGGTTTGAATGCCAATGAGACCAATCTCCTTCCAAGTCACAATTTGCAAAAGTAAACCATTATACGGCCTCAGTTCACAACGAACAGCCGAACAACAAGGTATACTGGACCCTAAAATGACTAGTGCGAATATATAAAAATGAAGATGTGGTATGATTGCCAATGAGACAACTATCCACAAAAGACCAAAATGACACAGAAGTTCATTCTCTATATCAATGAAGTATTCATTTTTGAACGTCTTATGTGAATTCTTTTCTGTTTTGCATTTCGAAACAATAATATTTTTTGTGTACACATTTATTCTAAAAACCAGTTGCTAGCATGACAGGGGTTATGTTCTTCTCATATATTTTATGATAGTATAATACTAAACCCCTAACGGGAGGGATTGTGGTTGATTTACACATGACAAAGACATACTCTTTTAAACAGTGTAATTGATTTCTGGAGCTGGCATGTCAGTATATGATAGTAGTCCTTTATTAATTTATTCAACGCTTTGTACTCAGATTATGAGTTTTCATTCTCTATTTGTTATGGCAAACCCTTGTCCCTTTCTGATGTATAAGACACATCTAAGTGTTTAACAAGAATTAGTTTAACAAGGGCTCTTTACTTGTGTATATAGCATGGAAAAGAAACAGCAAATAAATGAGCTTTATGCTGGATATCTAGCATGTATAAAACTATCGGTCAAGCAGCATATTTGGTTTTCTTTACCCTTTTGAAATATGTAATTCTGTATCGACAGCACTGAACAACATGCAGTGTATACCTTTTACGGGTGTGAAATCACTGAACAATCTGCAGTATATACCTTTAACGGGTGTGACAGCACCGAACGATATTCAGTGTAGCATGTCTTTAACTGGTATGACGGCTTGAAACATATGCAGTTTATATCTTTCACGACTGTGACAGTGTTTATCTAACAAGGTACATGGACTTTATTCGTATCTCTATGATCTCATTTTAACCATATACGCTAACACGTGTTAACGTAATCATACTACAAATCACTCGTTCCAGAGATGTCAAGGATAATAATATGCATGGTCAAAGTCAATAATAGTTATATGATATTCAATAATATTATCTAATGATTGAAAGACTTCGTAACCTCAATAACATCTATATACGTTGCAATGTGTTTCTGGTCTGCATGGTATAGTGTATTTATGAATCATATCATTGTTGATTCTTTACTATTTGTGTGACACTAATAGTCGGGAATTTATGGCGATGACCTTATAATGCAAATATTATTATATAGTGTTGGCTTGAATGCAGACTTTGATAATACAAACTACTAAACAACTACTAACTATGCATGACAATACAGACCTCGAGAAATAATAATCAACGAATAAACACGTGAGAAATAAATTTGAATAATCAGATTACGGATTTAATTCACAGTCATAAATAATGATGATGCACTGTATTTATGAAGACTAAACTATAGGTAAAAAATCACTCATATATTCAAACGACAGCCTTCTGTAATTTATTTCTTGCTTTTAATTTTTTGTTTAGAAACAGGATTCAACTTTTGTACTCAAGTCGAATGTTTTGTTTACAATATAATAAAGAGTGAAACTCCCATGAATAATTTAAAAGTCCAACAAAGGACCGAGTGAATAGTATTAGGGACCCAATTTACTTTAAATATTTTAAAGTAAATTTTAGGGAACCGATTCCTGGACAAAACAGATGTCCGATGCTGTAGGCAGAAACAAGAGCATGTGCCACGCTAAACAAGCATAGTGATGTTTAACGCTCCTATTATTGTCTTGATGCTCTGATATCATACATTCATTGTTACAATGCTATCAAAGTAATAACACGCGTGTCAATATAATTTTACAATAATATATATAAAAAAAGAAAGAGCTACATTACAGGATAATGTTTATCATGTTTCAAAATAATTAACAAAACTGTTACAGAAATGGTGATATTTAAATTACAATGATTTAAGTTAAGACAAAAGGTGTCAAAATCCACAACATGTATAAGGACGATTGTGCAAACAAATCATATTTTTGATATCAATTTTCTTTTATTTAACTAAAGTTTTCTTCAAATAATATGTTGCTATACCTTACTATAGCGGTAAGTTTATTTTATAGCTTCATAATGGCAAATGTGTACCATGCATACATGTACATCATAAAATACATTTTGTACCTGTTTAATTCTGGCTAAATAAAAGCACCAATCAATACAAGGTAAACTTTGTGATGATGATTAGAAAATGTAAGTTATTTTGATCCCTCTAGATCAGTCACCCTTAAAAAAGGTATAAATCAAAGATTGTCTCCTAGAAAATAGTTATGACTGTATAATTAAAGAGGGACGAAAGATACCAAAAGGACAGTCAAACTCATAAATCTAAAACAAACTGACAACGCCATGGCTGACTGACTGAATACAATGGTAGGACCACACAACGTTATCAATACTCAAATGAGTTTTCTATAAAGTCCGTAAAGTTGACACCAACACTGACGGAAATATCATACTATATAAAATGTATAGGTATTTATAACTATACAATTCTAATCATAATATAAAAATGCAATGTACAACTAAACGTTAATTGTTCTATTATATTATTATTATTAGGTATAACAGAATGAGAGAGAAGATATCAACAGAACGGACAATAAAACAAATTAGGTCAAAGAAAATCAGACAACACAAAGGTCAAAACTAAAACGGTATTAATGTATAAAACACTACAGAAAAATATAAAACATGAGCAACAAAAACCCCTTAAATCAGTATGCTAATTATGAGATTATGAGATGGCCCGAAATTATAAGCAGATACAGTAACGTTAACGAAAGCCGACGTCATTGGGCTGCATTTTACTGTAATGTTATTAATAATGTTTGCTTAAAAAATGATGATGGAAACTTAGACAGAAATATAAAGTCAGTCTCAATAAAACTTTTTACATGCTTGAAAGAGAGACTTTAAAAGATACCAATATGACATTCAAACTCATAAGTTAAAAATAAACTAGCAATGCCATATATATATATATATATATATGATATAGCTATTCATCAAGTTCTGTAAAGCTTGGAAAGATAAATGTAACACAAGACATATATTTAAAAAGTAAAATCACAAAAATACTGAACTCCGAGGAAAATTCATCAAGAAATTTCCAAATCAAAGGGCAAAATCAAAAGCTCAAACACATCAAACGAATGTATTACAACGTTAAACTGTCATATTCTAAACTTGGTACAGGCATATTCTTCTGTAAAAATTATTGGATTGAACTTTGTTTTATAGCTAGCTAAACCTCTCACTTGTATGACAGTCGCATCAAATGTCATTGTATTAACAACAATGCGTGAACAAAACAAACAGTTTTTATTATACGATTTTATCTTACTGTGTTGAATCCATCGATTCACGAATTTTGAACAGCGGTATACTACTGTTGCTTTTATTTAAATCCACCTACAAAACAATGAAAGATTTTAAGCACTGGGACAGAATCTTTACCCTGACAGGCACATAATTAGGTTAGAAAGTTATCAAAGGTACCAAGATTATAACTCTTTTTTTTGTAATTATTTTATTTTTGATGATGAAACATGTGAAAGTGCATACTACAGTATTTGATACACATTTAAAGTAATACTTGATAGATCAATTAAGTCATATGGATATAATAAGATATAGATATAATATTACAAAAGATTTTGTTAATTAAACAAATAAATTAAATAAAAGCTGCTTCTAACAAATGCCATTTCTGATACATTTTTACTTTTTTTTACAGGGGTTAAGAAACATGCAGAGTATTTTTCTATATTAATATTTTAAGTATTATATCCCACCATATTTTGTGGGGAATATGTATTATAACTCTTATGTAGAATTGCGCGTTTGACGTACATCAGTTTATGACCTACACTTTCATTTCATATCATGCCCAATCACGTTCCATCTCTCAGTTTATATAAAAAAAGAAGATGATTTAAGAAATCAATACAAAAACCTTATAGTTGTTGGACATTTACACATGGCAAACCTTGTAACCGTATTTTTCCTTTGAAAATCAAAATAATTCATGGCAGCCATATATTTGTTGGTCATTTTCTATATTAATATATATAGAATGTTATCACCATAATTGTCCTTCAATACACAGATGATTGGTCTAAAGAATTAGTGTACATTTGCCATTTCGGGAGGATTCATAGCTTACCTTGCGGTATGGGTTTTGCTCATAGTTGAAGGCCGTACGGTGACAAATAGTTGTTAATTTCTGTGTCATTTGTTGTTTTATTTTGGGGGGAGAGTTGTCTCATTAGAAATATGGATGCATACAAATATAAAACAAGAGGAACGTTCATAAAATCTGAAAAAAACACCACAAATGTTGATTGAATCTATTATAAGCAATATATATATATAGCAAACACATCTCGTATTCAAGATTAAGTTATGCCTTTTTCCAAAGAATAAACCATGTTTTATTATAGGAAGCTTAACATCCCCCATGCAAGATATTTGACCCAGTACTATATATATTAACAAAATAGGTTCTTCAACCTAAAATGATATAATTGTTTATTATTTATATGAAAACAAATGGAATCCACCGTCATAAATTCTGAAGACAAATAATACAGACATACAACACAGCTGACTAAAATATTCGAACACCAATAAATCTGCAACGATGCCAATCGGTTAAGCATACGACCATGTACATATGTATAGGTCAACTAGAAAATATTTTCACAACATTGTTTGTAAACAGTCATTTACTGGTGAAAACAACGTTTTAGGTTCTTATAAATATACAAAACTACCAATGTTTCAAATCCTTCTTTTCTCTTTTTCTCTCGCGTACATTTTAATTTTTGATAAAACACACGATATTAACAATGATGTAAGTATCTTACTTGTAAAATGTAGGTATATGTATTGTTTGTAATGACATTTTACATCTTTCACTTGAATATTCAGTTTGTCGACGCCTGTGTTCTATGTTTCCTGGTCACACATTTGGTTAAAGTCCGGCCAATTTTGTCAAATTTCGTCAAAATCTCTTATTTTGACCTATTTTAGATGCTCAAACACATCAAACGCCTATGCCCTGGTCATACATTTGGTTGAAGTCCGGCCAAATTTCGTCAAAATCAACGCGCAAGAATAAAACTTTATCACAAATAGTTCTATTTAACATTCTCACGTGTTTTTAAGACAACTGAACACATTTTTTTTTATCTTGAACCATTGCATTTTATAATCGGGGCTAAATATAGCCCTTATCAAACGTACTCCTTATATATAAACATAATTATCAAATTGAAACTTAAACGTCTTATTTAATTTATTCGACATAAAATAGAAGAATACATATTTTTATTGTTGTTATATTTATATCGACTTTAGTTTGCGGAGACTTCCTCTCACCATTCGATAGAAGTAATCTGGCATCAGACAAGAAAAGCAATGTTCATTATACAGACTGACGTCAATTCAATTGTTAATATATTATGGATTATTATTAGACATCGAGATCAAATATAGCAGCAAGGTATAGTTGCACCTACATAAGACTTGTTTCCTATAAACATTGCAAAGAAAATTACACTGCAGATAGGATTTTTATATTTAGTAAGACTATTTTTGAAACAGTTTTCTCAGTACGGATTTCTACTTGTTGTTTTTTTGACCGGATTTACTAACTTGTATTAAGATTGTTGTTGATACTACAAGGAATACGAATAAATTTGACATGAATTATACATAAATGAAGGCAAAAGTAGTATACCGTTTGAAATTAATAAATCGATTGAGAAAAAAACAAATCCGGGTTACAAACTAAAACTGAGGAAAACTACGACACAACAGAAACACAACATTAAAATGTAATACGCACAGAAACAAACTATAATATAACAATGGCCATTTTCCTGAGTTGGTACAGGACATTTTAAGAAAAAATGGTGGGTTGAACCTGGTTTTGTGGCATGAAAAACCTCCCGCTTTTATGGCAAAGTTAAATATACATGCAACATTCAAATGATAACATTACATGACAAGACTACAATACAAATAAATGGGAGAACATATAGGACAGAGAAACACACGAATAATAGCTACAAAAGGTACCAGGTTTAAACTTTAATGCGCCAGACGTGCGTTTCGTCCACACAACACCAACCAGCGACGCCCAGATGAAAAAAGTCTGAAAGCAAAAAATGTACAAACTTGAATAGCACTGAGGACCAAAAGTTCCAAAAAGTTGTGATCAATACGGCTAAGGTTATCTGCCCGGGAAAAGAAAATCCTCATTATTTAGAATGATTCATACTTTTGCAAACAGTAAATTTTATAAAATGACTATATAATAGTATATCGTTATCAAAGGTACCAGGATTATAATTAAGTACGCCAAACGCGCGTTTCGTTTACATAAGACACATCAGTGACGCTCATATAAAAATATTTATAAGGCCAAACAAGAACAAAGTTGAAGAGCATTGAGAATCAAAAATTCCAAAAAGTTGTGCCAAATACGGCTAAGGTAATCTATGCCTGGGATAAGAAAATAGTTTTCCTAAAAATTCAAAGTTTTGTAAACAGGAAATTTATAAAAATGACCACATTATTGATATTCATGTCCGGTGTTGACTTCTGGACTGGTGATACCCTCGGAGACGAAACGGTCCACCAGCAGTGGTATCCACCCAGTGGTTAAAATAGTTTTCAAAGATATCAATAGCTATACATGATAAAACCGAAGTGGTGACTACAGAATAAAAACTGTACATTACATAAAACAACCTAAACCAACCGCCGAGTAAGTAAGTACAGGTGACATAATTTCATCATTGTCCATATCGTTTGCAATATCAAATAATAAAATGTACACGAAAGAAGTAGAAAAAAGTAGGGTTTGAAGCATTGGTAGTTTTTGTAGTAAGAAAACAATGTTGTTTCAACATTTTATCACTTATTGCAAACACTGACGTAAAAAAATCCATTGAAAAATCATTTCAGAAACTTTTTTTATATTTTCAGTTGAATCAGCAACTTGTGAATGATATGGTTATGGTATAATTGCCAATAGTACCCCCCCCCCCCCCCGAAAAAAAAATACAAAAACAAAAACAAATGACACAGAAATTTACAGCTATAAGTATCTGTACAGTCTTTAACAATGGGCAAAACCAATAACGCATAGTCGGCTATAAAACGTCACAAAACGTCTTATGTACACTAATTCAATCGAAAATTATTATGAATGTCGAAGTCTATGCCGATTTGAGGAAGACAACCAGTATTTGAATGTTTTCTCATATTCTGAAAGGCATGTAGAACAGTTAAATCCGGAGGGACAATTATGCTATTTAGTAAATATCCTACAAATGTATGGCTTCCATGAATCATTTCGATTTTAAAAAGACAAATACGATATAAAGGTTGGCCATGTAAAAATTTCCAAAATTTATGTCGTCCATGAAAACTTTCTTAAATCAGACATAGATTGAGGGACTGAACGTAATTGGTAATGCTATGAAATGAAATGCTCCGATGTAGTAAGTTTATGTGTTTCATGTAGTTAATATGTAAATGTATTATTATTACAGATCTCGGTGGTCAGACGATCTAATTAGTGAAACTACTGCATCACTAGCCTTTTGATATGGTAGTTTGTTAGTTGGAATCCCTTGCGTGGCATGTGCATTGGACTCAAATCTTTCCGATTGAAATTGTCATTTTCTCCTACTTCATGTCAGTTTTCTCTGTCCATACAAAAGATAAAATTATATCTGATAGAAAAACAAATTTTCGGTTCAACAACTTGTCTATTCTAGTGTCAATATTGGAACGTAAAAATTTCTTCGATAGTGCATTCCTTGATTTTCATAAATATATAGACAAAACGGTCAATATTATGGCCGTCAGATCTAAAAGAGATTATGAATTTTGAAATATTTAGTAACACAGATTTATTTTTGTATTCTGTTTGGGGTACATTGACCTTAGATTGGTTTGGTATTTATGTATCGTTCTTTGAAATCGTTCTTAAAGTAGGTAAATACAAAACTGCGCTACTTTATAAAGTGTTAGTTTTAACTTTTAGAAACATATTAAGCAGGTTTTTTTTTCAGTTTTAAAAGGATGGTAATGCATTCATAAAATATCTTTTATTCTTAGAAAGATATTTTCACAGTCAGCTGAAATTTTCTCTCACCATTGGAGGAAGTTAATAGTTCATCTCAGTAAGCTGACATTTATTCTGACCATGGGGGATTATTATCCCATCTGAAAAGAAATTTCAATTCAATAGCAATAACTTCGCAAACAGATGAACATGTTCAGTATAAAAAAAGATAGATAACTGCGTCTTTGTTAATTACTTTTGCGATTTCAGACAACTCTTTGTACATGTTAAAGTTTAATGCTACATTATTATCGTATTGTGTTAAGAACTTTGAAATTGTTAAATGACTCATAGCGAACAATCTGGTAACTGTTCTTGTGTAAAATTTTAGTGAATGTTATATTTACACGGAGCATTGTTTTTAATACCAATTGTAAATCTACATGAATTATAATTAGTACATATTTCAATATAGGATACACATCAATGAGACATCCATCTAACTACACAAATTTCCACAAAGACTTAAAATAAGAGAGGCGTATTATACTAAGGGAATATTCAAACCTAATAGTCGCAAATAAACTGACAACGTCATTACGAAAAATGACGTTGAGAAAAACAACAGTACTACATGAAAAAATAAATAAAATTGAAAATGAAAATGGGGAATGTGTCAAAGAGACAACAACCCGACCATAGAAGGACAGACAACAGGAGAAGGTCACCAACAGGTCTTCAATGCAGAGAAAAATTCCCACATCCGGAGGCGTCCTTCAGCTGGCCCCTAAACATGAATCTAAAGAATGAGTTAGCAAAAACCAGTCGTGATCACAGGTTTTCCTGAAAAATAAGCAGATCTTCCTTCCATATGGCATTTATAGTGTTGCTTATTTAAATACAAACCCGTTGATAAGCCCAATTCGGTACTCATATTTCATCAAAAGTACCGGCATTGTGGTTACGACATTTGGAATATATCCGTCGTCAGTTGAGAAACAGATTTTACATAAACTGTCAATCAAAATCGTGATGGCATCCGTTTAATTAATAAACATATGATTTCGCATTAAATACTTGAAACAAATTTAGAAAAGCATATGCCACAACACAAGTGTCTTTTCAATCGAAAAACCTAAATCGCGGGCATTTAGAGCTTGGTTGAAAGTATGTAAACTGTTGTAGGGTGAATTTTTGTAAACGATTTTATGTCTGGAGAATTTCAGATAAGGTATCAAAAGTCATATGTACTTGGAGACAGGACAATTATTTTAAGCCCTCTCCCTTTTTTCAAGAGTCCGTTACTTTTTTTTCTGTGAAATTCCATGATTTTCGCGTTTCCGTATACTATGAACTTAGTACGTATATTATAAATAAAGAGTATTTGCTATTCACTATCAATTCCAAGGCAATCACTTCTATATTATATAGAGAGTTTCTATATATTATAGCAGTATACATGCAGAATAACGCGAAATTAATTGACCTGTCCCCGAGTAATTACTGTTTAAAAGTTTAAAATCGGAAGTCTTGTCTATGACTTAAAAGTCGGTCTGATGACGGAAACAATATCCGGACGCTATTTTTGTCTTTTTTATCTACCAAAATAAATCAAACTTAAAAATCATAAGAATGGATGACAAATACGACTATGCATGGTAACTATATGACACAAAGGCATGATGATTTATGTATTGCGGAAGGAAGAGAAGCGACACACAAAATGAGGTCTTTTTGTTTAAATGAATAAATCATGGAGATGTTTGACTAAACATAAAATGATCACATCAAACAGAGTATACATATTCCGTTTGATTATACTATGTTTGATTTGTTATTTTCTAGGTCAAAATATATTGCAAAGACACTTGAGTTGTGGCAAATTTTGCTGGCAAGATTTGTTTCAAGTGATGAATGTGAAATCATATGTTTATAAATCAAAAGGACGCCATCACGATTATGTTTGACAGTTATGTAATATCTGTTTCTCAACTGATGGCGGATATATTCCAAATGTCGTAACCACAACCCCGTTCCTTTTTCAAGGACAACCTGTGATCACGACTGTTTTTTCGGTGAGTTCATGTTGCTGTCTCATTCTTTAGTTTTCTATGTTGTGTTTTTGTACTGTCGTTTGTTTCATCGTCATTTTCCGTCATGACGTTGTCAGTTTGTTTGCGACTATTAGGTTTGAATATTCCCTTAGTATAATACGGCTCTTCTTATTTTAAGTCTTTGCAGAAATTTTGGACGGTAGTTGGATGTCTCATTGATATGTATCCTATATTGAAATATGTACGGCTTACACTTCTATGAAAGAACGATTAGTCATAGAGTCAGAGATTGATTGACATACAAAATGAAAAATAACAAAACATATATGGTGAGTTCATTCACTCAAGATTATGAACATATGCAATAATACAAAGACAAATCACATATTTACGAATTTGTTCACGATAACAAACAACATGTAGTACTTTGAGATTGGATGTTTCTTTGTCATACGAAACAATGATGGAGCTTCGAAATGAGTACATACAATCACTAGATATATACATTTCTTTACGGCTACATGTTTTATATATATAACGGTCTTTCTATATTTAAATGAGATGGGGTATCACCCATTGAAATCCTTTCTGCACGGACGATTTGAGGTGTGTTTGACCAATGCGACGCTCGTTACAAGATAGTAAGGACTAGGTCAGTTTGGTATACTATTCCCAACCCTCCCACCCTTTTTATATGTTACCTTATCGTTTCTATTCGACTTGTGTATGGTAAATATTGATTCATTTATGTATGACTATTGTATATATTTATGTTGAACATGTTGAATTAAAAGGCGATCTTGTAGCGAACGCACAACCATATAATGTGTTTGGTATTTCTTCTACGATATATAGTTAAGACAAAATTTATTTTCGGAGGAGTGAAACGAGGGAGTAAATAATGTATAATAAAACATATAGAGTTATCTCTCTTGTAACATTGAACAGATATGATATCGTTTTAGTTTTATATGAATGTTATATTGAACACAACTGAAGTGTTGATATAGAATGTTTCAGATGTTAAAAAAATAGGCACTTTATTTGCGTTTTATAATTAGTATGCAGTTCTATGAAAAGTACCTTTTCGCAACATACATTGTGCTAGTGATAAAGAATTACAAGAAATTAAAAAGTACTTGTTTTGAACCAGATTAAGTTAGAAGCGTAAATAACAAAATTGAACGTATACCGTTCCAATTCTGTTTTAAAGAAACGAAAAGATACCTGCAAGTGCTGTAAAAAGAAAACTAATTCCATAGTATTCCTACAATATTTAAACCTCCAAATCAATTCCTAGGAATATAAGAAGAAAAAGAATTTACGGTACTAACTGACATAATTTGCTACAAAAATTGTGCAGTTTACATTTACTGAATTTACTGAATGTGATTTTCTGAAGTACAACGTTCATGGCAAGTATTTAAAACAATTACTGCTCTGAGCACAGGTTACCTCAAAGTATGAATGCTAGGTTTACATGTACTTTGCTCTCCTATTTGACCTTGGCGTTGATATACGGATTTTGCCTCGAATAATAACAAATGAATTGACGTCATTCTGTAATATAAAAATTGTTTTCCCTGTTTAAGGAGATATTTTTTTCCGCCAATAGTGAGATAATTGTTACTTGACTAGAAAAACATTCAACGTTATTATCAATGTAAACATAATGTTTTTGTAAGAATGTGAACTTGTTCAAAATACAACTAAAGACCTAAAATTAATATTTTTGGATAAGCAGAAATTTACGATGCTGTTTGTTGTTTTGTCGAAGACAATGTGTTCTGTCGAATACTTGTCTTACGATACGATATACTGTAATCTACAATGATTATATTTTATAAGAATCGGTGCACACATGTGTATGTCTTCCTTGTGTAGTATTGTCATTTTTAGGCTCTGACATACCCATTTAGTGTGGGTATTTTTCTTTTTTTTTTTTAGATTACACTAGAATAATTTATATTTCAAATTGAATGCATATCACATTCCTGTCCTGTGATAGATAAAGTCCAGATGTCATCCCCTTTCAGTTATTAAAAGTGCATGTATTAGGATACATTTAACCTCTGATTTGAGATTTAACTTTCCGAACGCAGTTCTGACTAATAATAAAATGTGTGAAATTAACAAACCCAGTTAGAGTAAACAAGATTGTGTTTATGGAATCAAGAAATAATAAATTATTCCATCTTGATTTTGCAATTCAGCAGCTTTACAGACATGCCTTTCAAAAATATACAGTTATGCTGAGGTTCTTAATATGAGATATATATAATCTTCAATATTATTTTTCGCCGAATACTTTGATTTTGTTAGCTTATCGTTCGTTTATATGCATACAATATTTGTTTACATCATTAGTGGTAATTCGAAGAAATAAAATATAGTGAACAGAAAAAAAAACATAATAAACGCTTCTGTTTGCTTCGTAAATGCCCAGCTTGCAAACTAATTGTAGCTAAGTCAGACTTAAGAAGCAATATGCAAAAACTTTGTTAAAATTAATTTGTTTTTCCATATTTGTTTTTATTATCATGATACTTTTATTTTATAATATGTATATTTTTTTAAAGGGTATTTGTTATCGCCTATATCTTGGCCTTCAGTTTTACATTATCTTCCATATGATTCAGTGGATTGGTGTCTAATAGAAAATGATATTGCATCTTAAATAAAAAAAGCGATAGTTCTCGTTTTCTTACACTTGCCATCAAAATGTGTCATACGTTGAAATAGAGGTAAACCGTTTTTTCGTTGCTTTTTACTGATTATGAAATTGCCTATTCAACCATTTTTGTAGACTGAATGTTATACTAAAGTGTGGGTGGAAAGCAGAAAATCATTATTTGTTAATTTAGAGTAGATAAAATAGAGATGGTCTTAACAAAATGTCAGATCGAGCGTATTGCAATCAATCAAGCAATAAACTTACTAGACAAGTGCACTCCCATTCAAGATTATAAAAAATGTAAAAGTAGTTTGATCAGATACATAGCAACTTTAAGTAATTTGTTTAGCTCTCAGGGTTATGATTCCTATAGAAATTTATTTAGCCCCCATAGCTTAGAAATGAGCCCATGATTATCGAATCATTATTCATTTGGTATATCACTTGGTAGATATTGCTACTAGTAGACTATTAATCCTTTGAGTATCACTGGCTTTGTAGTTAATCCTTGGATACGGATTTAATATTTATTTCTTTAACTCCTTATACATCTCGGAAATACTAAACGTTGAGTTTTTACCTCTCGCAGACGAAGTTAACTAAACAAGAATATGCTTTTATTTTTGTACCTTTTTCGTTATATATTGATTGATTGGTTTGTTGGTGTTTAACGCCAATTCAGCGTTGTTCTATTTCGTGGTATTTAGCTTTTATTGTGTTGGAAACCAGATTTACTTGAGAGAACTAAAAAGTCAACAGGAGTTGGGCTCCGAATCGCTTGCTCTTCAGTTTGATCTGAGGCTCCGTGTTAAATACCGTACTGTGACCTATAATAGTTCACTTTTTAAAAAAAGTGTCTCATTGGCACTCATACAAAATCTTCTTATTTCTATTTTTTTTCGAGTTCTGAAACCAAACACAGTGAATTTTTAATACTTTCTCCTTAGTGGACTCAAACCAAACTCAACACACTTACTTTGTGTTGATTAGTCTTTAGTTTTCTATGTTGTGTCTTGTGTACTATTATTTGTCTGTTTGTCTTTTTATTTTTAGCACTGGCGTTGTCAGTTTATTTTCTATCTATGAGTTTGACTCTCCCTCTGTTATCGTTGGTCCCTCTTTTACAAATGACAATGGGGCTTGATATGACTGTATAAATTTTTTTTATTAGAACATTGATTGCCGAGGAAAACTCAAACGAAACGTCCAAAATAAAACGACAAAATCAATAGGTTCCGTGAATTTTGATGGTAACAAGGTACTTCTTTTCTGAACAAAAAAGCTATTGGCCCTTGTATTTTAATTTCATTTTCTGTAATTGTTCAACAGAAGCGTTTACAAGTGAACATGAATGATACCAAGTCATCTGATATAGAAATTACCCAAATATATTCCATATTGACAAAACGACAACTATGCGTACGAAATATATTACATAAAATATGTACTTCTTTTTTTTTCTCTCTTTCGGGCCGAGTGTAAATAAGTGTTTCTTTGCCAAGTCAGACGTATTTGTTGTTCATGTAACCAAGTGTTTATTGCAGTTTATGATAATTCCATGATTCAAAAATTTATATAATTTGTTTTTTAAGATTTCATTGTTTTATATTTTGTTGATTAGACATGTTGTTGGTGTTAATTTGTTATTAAATGGCATTTGTCCTCTTACAGTTTTTGCAAATTTTGTCACCTTATCAAATAGATATAGGAAGATGGGGTGTGAGTGCCAATGAGACAACTCTCCATCCAAATAACATTTAAAAAAAGTAAACCATATAGGTCAATGTTCGGCCTTCAACACGGAGCCTTAGCTCACACCGAACAACAAACTATAAAGGACCCAAAATTACTAGTGTAAAACCATTCAAACGGGGAAACCAACAGTCTAATCTATATATATATAAAAACAAAAACAAACGAGAAACGAGAAACACGTATAAATTGTTCTATTTCGTGGTATTTAGCTTTTATTGTGTTTGAAACCAGATTTACTTGAGAGAACTAAAAAGTCAACAGGAGCTTGCCATTGGTCAAACTGACAAGCCTATTCAATAAAGTCAAGCGCACCTGCCACCAACGGGATTAAAATTCACAACTGCTTTAACGACAGGCTTATGAGAAAATAGTTCGATTACTGGAGCCATTTGGTTCCTTTGGTTGAATTGCTCTGTTTGTGAGTCGGTACTAAAACATTCTATGCTTTTAAATAATTTATTTGTGTGTTCCTGATTAATGTAAAAACAGAAAAGTTCTTCCAGTGCATACAATTATAAAGTGTTCTTTCATTTGTTTTTCAACACTTTAAGAATATTATCAGAGTTAATAAATAATGATGTCCGATTATAAAACATTTGTTGATGTCGTTCATACGTGTTTCTCGTTTCTGGTTTATATATAGATTAGACCGTTTTGCCGTTTGCATGGTTTTGCACTTGTCTTTTTTGGGGCTCCGGATAGCTTACTCTTCGGTTTGATCCTAGGCTCCGTGTTAAATACCGTACTTTGACCTATAATAGTTCACGTTTAAAAAAATGTCTCATTGGCACTCATACAAAATCTTCTTAATTCTATAAACACCTTTTTTTCGAGTTCTCAAACCAAACACAGTAATCTTTTAATACTTTCTCCTTAGAGGACTCAAACCAAAGTTAATACACTTACTTCAGGTTGATAAGTCTTTAGTTTTCTATGTTGTGTCTTGTGTACTATTATTTGTCTGTTTGTCTTTTTATTTTTAGCAATGGCGTTGACAGTTTATTTTCTATCTATGAGTTTGACTCTCCCTCTGTTATCTTTGGTCCCTCTTTTACAAATAAATGGGGCTTGACATGACTGTATACAATTTTTTTATTAGAAAATTGATTCTCAAGGAATACTCACACAAAACGTCCAAAATAAAACGACAAAATCAATAGGTTCCGTGAATTTTGATGGTAACAAGGTACTTCTTTTCTGAACAAAAAAGCTATTGGCCCTTGTATTTTAATTTCATTTTCTGTAATTGTTCAACAGAAGTGTTCACAAGTGTACAAGAATGATACCAAGTCCTTAAACTTTCATCTGATATAAAAAATAACCCAAACATATTCCATATTGACAAAACGACAACTATGCGTAGGAAATATTTTACATAAAATATGCACTACTTTTTTGGGTTTTTTTCTCTTTCGGTCCGAGTCTAAATAAGTGTTTCTTTGCCAAGTCAGACGTATTTGTTGTTCATGTAACCAAGTGTTTATTGCAGGTTATGATAAGTCTATGATTCGAAAAAAATTATATAATTTGTTTTTTAAGATTTTAATGTTTTATATTTTGTTGTTTAGACATGTTGGTGGTGTTAATTTGTTATAACATGGCATTTGTCTTCTTACAGTTTTTGCAAATTTTGTCACCTTATCAAATAGATATAGGAAGATGGGGTGTGAGTGCCAATGAGACAACTGTCCATCCAAATAACAATTTAAAAAAAGTAAACCATTATAGGTCAATGTACGGCCTTCAACACGGAGCCTTGGCTCACATTTAACAAAAAGCTATAAAGGGCCCAAAAATTACTAGTGTAAAACTATTCAAACGGAATAAACAACAGTCTAATCTATATATATAAAAAAAAAAAAAAAAAAAAAAACGAGTAACGAGAAACACGTATAAATTACTTAAACAAAAGACAACTACTGTACATCAGATTCCTGACATAGGACAGGTGCAAACATTTGCAGCGGGATTAAACGTTTTAATAGATCCAAACCTTCTTCCTTTTTCTGAAACAATAGCATAACATAGAAAAACACAGTATATTTTTCATTAGA